>NC_056726.1:50005039-50222539 GCF_019279795.1 Protopterus annectens
GAGAGAGAGATAGAGAGCTTTATTAATGTCTTTGAGGAAACTATTATAGCCATTAAGTCACACTGACTATCAAAATACAAACTTTTATGAAACATTTTGCTTTAATGAAAGGATTTTATGTGATAATTAATGACATACAGCTAATATTTATGGTTTCTTACGTACCACCACAAGCAGAAAGTCCCTATTAATGGACTTAACATGCTGAAGGAGTCTGACATTACTCACCTAGACTTTTGAGCAGGTATAAATACAAATGCAGTCCATTCAAAACCTTACATAACCCCTCAATTAATAGAGCACATTTGGTAGGCATATGCAGACAGTCAATGGATGTGATAGATTGACAATCCCCTGATGGGAAAATATTCACTTTCCACACTGATTCTGCAATCTTAGAGTTAGTATATATAATTATCAGGGAGTGTTAGATGCTGCGAGCTTGCCACCTTGCAAAAAACAATGTTTTTTTGTGTTGTTGTATGCAGTGAGGATTTTCCTCACACACGTGCAGTTGACTGTCATCATTTCTGTTGTTGAACTTTTGTTGTCGATATTATTGCTGTCAATATGGGGTTGTGTCGATATTCTTCAGTAATCCTATATTTCACACACACACACACACACACACACACACACACACACACACACACACACACACACACACACACACACACACACACACACACACACGTGCGCACACACACATGCACACACACACACACACACACACACACACACACACACACACACACACACACACACACACACACACACACACACACACACACACACACAAACACACACACACACACACAATATAATTTATATCCATATATATGGGTGTATGGCAAATAACTGCCTCAAAGGAATTCTGTTTGCTATTGTACAGCTCCCTCAATATTCTCTCCACTATTTGCTCATTGTTGGAGTATTATTTAGCATATATCCACCATAGATTAACTGAAAAATCCAATGAGACTACAATTTACAAAAACAAAACTGCTGATGCTTTGAGCAAATCCGTGTTAATCATGATCCTTTTAAATGTCATTTCTAATCACATGATGTGCATCCAACTAATTACTAGTGCTTTGTGAGTGTTTCTTCAGTAACGTCAATGGATTCATACAATGCTGAAAAATATAGTAGTTGTATGTGTAAGGAAACATAAAGATGTAAACTTAAACACTGAATATATTAAACATGCTTCTGCATTTGAAGTTTACTGATGTTAGATTAATGCCTTTTCTTTTCACTGTGTGTGTGTGTGTGTGTGTGTGTGTGTGTGTGTGTGTGTGTGTGTGTACTATTTTAGAGTTAATTTTTTTCTGAATCCATTCAAAGTTGTGTGCCTTTAAGTGTGAACATTTTCTGTACAAATTCTACACTGCAGTGCCAGTCTGTTCCCTGGTGATCCAGAAAAAATGTTCTGCTCCTCAGGCTAGAGGCTTATAGTTGTTTGCTCTCAACAGAAATCATTAGGGGACACATATTTCTTTGTAGTAGCTTCTTTGAACTGGAACTCATTCACAACCTGTCAGCGGTATCTATGATCAAATCTGTTTAAATGCACTGAGCAAGAAATGAATTTCCAGCTTTATTTACTCATAAAGCATTCCGCAATAGTTTTAATACACAGTAGTTTTATTTTATAGGTGCTTGACTTGAATATTTTGTGCTATTGTAATTCTTCAAATTTGTTTCCTCTTAGTTATGAGTAAATGTTCAATCCATGATTTTAAAAGACCTCTTAATTTGCTTAATGTTTAGCATTAAAACATGCCAATGTTTGTATTTTTGCTATGTAACTGTGCCATTCATGATAAGATTAACCAAAACATATTAAGATTCTTACTGAACAAAAATGCTACTGTATGATGTGTTTAAGTCTATAAGTGACATATTCCTCCTTCAAAACTCTTGCAACTGATTCTAAAAATCAAAGAAATGTCAGTGTTCAAAGGCTGTTTCTTTATCTAGTAATAACGGATAGAAAAATAAAAACAGCAAACACTCCAATCATAGATGAAAAAGTTTAATTGTGTTAAAGTTCTTTCAGTCATTCACAAAACAGACTTTATTGGAAGAAGACTGTTAATGAATAAATGAACATGTTTAACTGAGCTAAACTCTCTCTTTCGCTCCATTATTTGGCATATTTGTTATTTGTAGCTTGTGTTAGAGTAATATTAGACTCATTGTTTGCTTCTTTTTATATATGCAGTAAGAAAAAGAGGCAAAAAATGTCTGTCAGTGTAAAAAAAAATATCTGTCATAGCAATGATATTTTATGAAGTAATATATGTTTTATTAGGTAAACTGGATTCCTGTTAAATATTACATCCCATATTATACCATATCATGAGTGTTAGTGTGCTATTAAAGTCAGTACAATAAAAAATTGCATTCAGCATACATTTGTAAAATATAATGTCATCTTGGTTATTCAAGGACTAAGATCCACTAACCTGAGTCTAAATTCACTAACTAATCAACTGCAAAGGAGAAAATGTTCCAAGACCCCAGTTCTTGTTTCGCTGGTAAGACTTTTGCATAGTAAAGTAAATATTATTAATTTCAAATATGGTGGCTTTGATATATTTTATACATATTAAAGGGGATACATAAAGGTTATGCTAACCAATGGTCTTCTCTTCCTGCTCTGTAAAAAACTTAGTTTTTTTGATTAGATGTGCAAAAAAAAAATACTTTCAGTTTACAGTGGCCAGGAAAGATCTTGTGAATGCTGGGTGTTAAGAATAAGGCAGCTAATCCAAGATGTCCATTTTCGATCCTCTGTACTTTAAGTGAACTGAGCTTAAATGACAGAAGTGTAGCCATATTTATAAGGATTTTGTTAAATTGGTTAAGCAGGTGATATTTTGATTCATATCATGGGTGTTTCAAGGGATTGTGCTAACTCAAACTTCATCATGTAATATATATATATATATATGTGTGTGTGTGTGTGTGTGTGTGTGTGTGTGTGTGTGTGTGTGTGTGTGTGTGTGTGTATGTGTGTGTATATATATATATATATATATATATATATATATATATATGTGTATATTTATTTATTTATATTTGTTTTCTGGGAGTGTCCGATTGGGCCACCCATTTGCAATGGATGCCCAGGGAGAAAAGCTGCTCAATATAACATTTGTAGAAATAAACAGCATAGATACTAAACATTTTGTGGTGTACAATACAGTCTGAGATAAACAATGCAAGTCAATGGTGAACTATAAGAGGAAATTACAGAATTATTGAAGTAGGATTAAAAACATTAGTAAGGCACGTTTATTTAGACAAAATTTGATATAATATAATTTAGCAGAATATAGGAAAAGAAGAGCCTATTGTTCAGCTTTTTTTTCTTCTTCAGAGAAGAGTATTTGTAGGTAAAAAGAAGGGTAAGGGATGAGGGCCCGCTTTGTATTATCATCCTGGGATGGTAGTAGAGCAGAGCCAAATGTTTGTTAGGTGTTCTTTGAGGAGTATTTTGAATTGAGATGGGTGAGCTGTAAGGAGTATATGTTAAGGTGTCAAGTTCCATGTTTTAGCTATTTGTTTAATGAACAGGGTAACTCTGTAACTGTTGTTCACTCTGATGACCTCAAGTAGACGTTTATCTGATGATCGGAGGGATCTGCTGCTAGAATGGGGTTCTACTAAGTCTTTGAGGGCAGGGCAGTTGTCGGGTTGGTGTATGATGGAATGGACAATGGTAAGCTGGTTGAGAATTAAGAGGTTAGAAAGTTTGAGCCATTTTAGTTGCTTGAGAGTTGTGCAGTGGTGTGATCTGTTAGCGTGGTTTGTGGCAAATCTAGCTATTTTATTATAGCGGGCTTCTAATTTGTGCATGTCGGTTTTATTTTGTTTATAAGAATTAGGGAGGATATAACAGGGTAGATAGTAGATGTGTTTTGGCTATGGCATGTTTTGAGGTATGGGTGAGGTACTGGCTGGCTCTATAGAGTGGCCTAGCTTGATGTGCACCTTTTTAATTGTCTGGGCTATGTGTGTGTCAGATTTAAGTGCTCTGTCTCTTGTTATTGCTAGCAGTTTGATGTAGTCTACTGCTTCGATTTTGGTGTTGTCTTGGGAGTGGATAATGAATGGGGTGTAGAACTGTGCTGGTTTGTAGTTTGTGAAAAGCACTAATTTGGTCTTGTTGGGATTAAATATTAGTTAATTGGTTGATAGGTATTGTTCTATATCTGTGAATTACTTTTCTGCAGCTTGTAAGAGCTCAGGGAAGGAGTGAGCTGCACAGATGAGTGTTGAGTCATCTGCGTATTGTATAGTAGTTGCTGAGTTTGTGGCTTTACTTAGGTTATTGGCAAAGATGGTAAAAAGATGTGGTCTGAGAATAGATCCTTGTGGGACCCCCACAAAGACCGGAAGGAGGGATGAGATTTTGTTTTTAACATCTGACTGCTTGTTGTCTTTCAGACAGGTAACTATGGAACCATTAGATAGCTGTAGGAGAGAGGATGAGGGAGGCTAGTACATTCAGCAGTTCTTGGTGGGAGACTGTGTCCAAAGCTTTAGATGTATCAAGGAAGATGGATGCTACCATTAGTCCCTTACTTTTGAGTTAATCGACTGTGTCTGTGAAGCTTATATGAGCAGTTGTGGTGCTATGTTTAGGTCTAAATACGTGTTGTGTATTGGATAGAAGGTTATTGTTTAGTAGATTTACTAGAAGTTGTATATGAATGCATTTTTTGAGGATTTTGGCCAGAGCTGGGAGTAAAGCAATATGTCTGTAGTTAGATATGTGGGTTGAAGTTCCTCTTTTATGAAGGGGTATAATGTGTGAGATTTTACATTGTTTGGAGATGTAGTGTTCATAGATGGAACGATTTATTAGAATTAAGACAGGGTCGGCTATAGTGTTGGCTGCTATTCTGAGGAATTCATTGCGGAGGAGGTCAGCTGCTAGTGATGATGGTTTTCATTTCTTGAGGAGTATTTCTATGTGGCTAGTCTGGATGGACTTAATAGTGAAAGATTTGAGTTGGGAATTAGTGGAAGGGCGAACAGTTAATGGGGTATTATTGTTGTTATTTACTATGGATTGTATGGAGTTTATGAAATGAAGGATGAATTGGGTGGCTAAGTTATTGGTTAAGTTAGGGGAGGATGGGGTTGGGGTGGATCATTATCCAGGATTTAATAGCTGTTTTAAGGAACTCCAGACTTTTTAGGGGTTGGATTGTTGTGTACTAGTTTTTTTGTTTTTTTTTTTGTCATCTTTGATTTGTTTTTTGACTGAGTTTCTTAGCTGTCAGTAGTTAAGCAGGTCTGTTTTGGACTTGGTTGCTTGGTATTGATACCAGGCTTTGTCTCTGTGTTTCATGAGTTGTTTAGTGCCTGTGGCTAGCCATGGGCTAGGTTTAGCCTTAATTCAATTTTTTCTTTGGTGGGCTAGTTTGTTAAGTATTTCAGTGAATTTATTGTGGAAGTACTGAACAGCATTATCTAGCTGGAGATTTTTTAGAGGGAACCATTCGCATTGTGCAAGGTGTTAAAGGTTTCAGCAGAAAACTTTCTTTCATTCCTGATTTGTTTACATATTTTCTTTCTAGTGGGGAAAGCTTTGAGCCTAATAATATAGTGGGTATATGGTCACTGAGTGTATCAGGGAGATAGCCAGAATGTTGATATTGTGCGAGTGTATTTGTTAGAGTCCAGTCTAGAATAGGTAGTTTATTGTTATGTTGTCATGTCTAGAAGGTGAGCAGATTATTTGGGAGAAACCAGAGTTAACATGGTTAGTAGGGTTTTTGGAGGTGCAGGCAGATCAATCGAGGTTGAACTCACTTATGATAATTGTTTCTTGCGTGAAGGTGGAGGCTGTCCAATTGAGGAGGTTTTCTATTGCTGTAGTATTATTACCGGGGGAATGTAGGTTCAAATGATGGTGATGATTTTGTTGGAGTTTAGCTGGAGTTTAGAGATCAGTATTTCAGACTTAGATAGAGCAGGGAGATGTTTTCCAACCCTATTTAGTTTAAGTGTGTCTTTGTAGAAGATTGCAATACCATCACCTCATTTATGAATTCTATCATGCCTATGGATACTGTACCCCTGGGGTACTATCTCACTGTTATTCATGTGCGGTTTTAACCAAGTCTTAGTTATGATTTCTATGTCAGGGGCATAATGTGTCAGGGTGGGGTGTAAGTCTGCAATTTTATCTAGGATGCTTCTTAAGTTGATATTGATAATTAGGAGGGTGGAGTTGCTTGGTGTGTATTTGAAAGAGTTTGGAGCAGTGAAGTTATTATCTTGATGGAGTGGCAGTGTTTTGGATAGTGGTTTTGGGTTCGGGTGGATGTCCCTTGCTGTTCTGAGTAGAAACAAGTTACATGGGAATAAGTGGGAGACTTTAGACAGTAGTTTAGAGGGTTTTTGCAATAAATGTTGGGTAGATTGTTTTTGGATCTGTTTAAATGAGTAGAGTTCTACAAAAAAGTTGTACAGTTGTGGTGGTATTGTGGTAAATGAGATTATAGTGTCTGTTGGAGGGATTGTGAGTAGTGTGAGAGATTAAAATTGTGTTGTTTATCATTGAAGGTTGCAAGCTGGTAAGTTGTAGTTAGAAGGGTAATTATTAGTATGTGTAGATATATCATATTATGTGAAGTTGGGTAGGAGTGGTTATTTACTATGTCGTAGTGGATTTGTATGGTAGGTGGAGAGAGTATAAGTGTATGATGTCAGACTAATTTGAGTGCATGATGGGGGAGTAAGATTGGTTGACTGGTTATTGGTAGGTGTGAAGTAAACCAATTGGTTGAGGAGCTAGGGGTGTATGTTTACATATTAAGTATAAGTTTAGGTGTAATACATATATATATAAATATATATATATATATATATATATATATATATATATATATATATATAAAACTAACAGAGAAAGTGAGTGAGAGAGAGAGAGAGAGAGAGAGAGAGAAAGTTTCTGCCCATGAATTCAGCCAGCACATTTCTACAGTGAGACAGTAGGTGACTCATAGGATTTTAAGTTGTCACTACCATGACCATTTATCACAGTCCATAATTACCATCTAAACTGTATGACGCATACCTGATTTTTGCAGTTCTTGTTTTGTGACCAAAATCTAGTGCAACAACCAAGGGCCCCATCCTCTAAGTTTAGAAAGTTTCCCATGTTGCTGCTATATCAAGGATAGTTCAGAAATGGTATCAGCCATTCTGTTACAATTGTTTATACGTTTCAGCTCTCCTTAAATTCTGCATTCAACCACCTTCTCAGTGGTCATGCTGTAATTTTGTCAACATCTTCTTTATCAAGAATTTCACATTACTGCTCATATACATTTTAACACAATTCCCTTTACCTTAAACATCAGGGGTTCTTTGTGCCTTCCTCACTTCTGACTTCTGTTTCTGTATCCTGCATTTTATTAGAACATTGCCCTCCCACTAAACTTCATGCTGTTAACCTATTTCAGCCCTTTCATATGAACTGTGCACTATGCCATGTTGAATACCCATGGACTAAGGACTACATTCAAGCAGTAATACTTTTCATCTGTCCCGGTGGCTGACCTTGTATGGCCATATCCATTTCAGACTTAAAACGAGCAGTTCAGTATCGAATATAGGTAAAATGAGTAACAGAAAACATAACAAATGATGGCAAACATTTTTCTTCTCTGCCAAAAGCATATAAGGTCAATCGCAACATCCTTACTGACTTCATCTGGCCAAAGCAGTCAAAGCAGTCAAAATCGTGAATCATTTCTGGAATGTCTTTGCAGGAGAAAAGAAAATATCTGATGATATCAGCCATCCTAGAGTGTGTGAATTCCTGATACACAAGAAGGATTGTGAGGTGGAATTGAGAAAAATGTATTTCTACTAAATGGATATACAAGCAAGAGCTACAATAGTGACTGGCATACATATCAGTTGTATTATTTAAAAAGTTTGACATAAAACTATTGAAGTCTACAATAAGAGCAACTATTACAGAGTTAATACTTTTATTGTATAGTCTTTATTAGCTAACATGTCTGGCTATTAGCACGGATCAGTAAGTCGATGAATGTTAATGATCTGTGGCCAAGCTTCGATTCCCTCCCTCCATTTGGCTACTGTGTGACTGAGGAAGTCTCTTAGTCAGTGCTCAAAACATAACTAAAAATAAGTAGGGTATAAAATACACTGGAATGTATGTCTTTAGCAAATTAAAGCAGTGTGAATAAAAAATACACCAAGGATACCTCTTAAATCTCTTAGTACAAGAATTCTGGACAAAGCTAAACTTTTTGTAGGGGACACAGGCTCACAATCAGGAGCAGATTTTAAATGCAGCTGTTATAAACTTAGAAAGTAACAGGTTTTGCATTTATATGCATTTTTAAGGGATACGAACTCTGAAACTGAAAAGTATGTCATTATTTAGTGACACTAATTCTCAATGGTTTGCCAGAAAAAAATCACAACTTGTATGAGCGACAGATCCAAAATATAAGGCAAACGTCTGAGCATTCTGCAAAATTCTGGGCAGTTAAGAGGTATGACTACAAAGAACATTTTTTTATAAAAAAATAAAAGATAACGCAAGGAATGTGTTACTTAACAAAGGCCGTTTGGATAAAAGAAAGTACTGCATGGAACATTTTCTTTGGAGCTACATTTTTCTGTGTAAAAATGTGTGCTTTAGTAGTGTTTACATCCAATGGGCTAACCACAGCATCTAATTGCTGCATTTGAATAACCAGACATGCATTCAAGCTGTCGATAAAAGGTCCATGGGGATCAACTCTCTAGCCAAGTTAAGAAAAATAAAATAAAATAAAACAAAATACTTTCTGATGATGAAGATATAGCTAGAAAGTCAGATGCATTTTATAAACATATTTTTAGTTGATGCATATTGTATGTATGTGTTTGCATGTATATATACATAAGCACACACACACACACACACACACACACACGCATGCACGCACGGACACACACACACACACACACACACACACACACACACACACACCTGATGCCTTCTAAGATTGTAAGAAGAGCTAGCACAAGACTAGCATAACCTCTGGATTAGAGCTCCATCCTTAATAAACTAGAGATGTTTCAACTTATCACATCAAGCCCTTTTCCCTTAATACTGAAGAACTCCACTGAGGTGACATATGGTGTGGACTGTTGTTTGACTGTTACACAGGAATAATCAGAACACCCAGCACTCTGTGACCAAAGAGCATGAACAGCACTCATTTGCTTACATAAGTATAATGGTTTAACTTTCCAGGGCCAAGGATGCAGAATCAGGACAGAACCTTTCCTTTACTCTCCATTCCTATATGCCACTGAGGTGTTGTCCAAGAATTGATAAGAAGTAAAAATGGTACAGGAAGCTCAAGAAGAAAAGAAGGATAACTGCAAACTACAGCTATACAACAGGCTCATCCCTAGCTTAATAAACTTATGTGACTGTTTCACTAGTGCTTCTGTGAGGAGGCTAATATGTGCAAAATGTCGAAGCGTTTCAAATTATGGCAAAGCAGAAAATGCATTTAGGAGCTGAAAGCCATTGCTGGTTCTATGCAGCTGTCAGTTTGCACATGTTTATTACACATATGTTAAATAATAAATGAAGCAGCTACTGGTGTATTCAGGCATATTAAACAATTTAGTTTAGCTAAGGAGATCCTTCTGTTTCTGCCCCTTTTTGAGGCTGCCTTATAAATAGCATATACATACTTCAGTAGTAAGTTTATTCTTCCTACTATCCTTTGCTATACTGAGAACTTTTCTGGACTCTTCCTTTATTTTTGCAGTTGTTAATTTTTTGTTCAAAATTACGCAACCCTTCAGCATAAAATATAGGATGCCTTTATTTCTAGATGTAGGTATAACGATCCTTTTGAAATGGGTTTACAAAATGAAGAGAATGACATGTTAAATTAAACTTTTCTTAAGGGAAAATATCAGCAGAAGATGTTGTTGTTGAAATGACCTGATAGTTATGCTTAGTAAAAGGAAACTGACCATATTGTATGCAATTAAAATGGTAATAAAGTTACCTGAGCTGATGGATATTCCATTTTCACCGATCTGATGTATAACAGAGAATAACAATGATGAAAAAGCACTCATTATTTGATATTTTGCCAAAATGGTCTGCAAGTAAACACTATAAAAATGAAAAGTGCTGATGTACTAATGGGAAAAAGGATGCTATTCGTAGTCGTGCTTAAGCATGGTGGGAATTTGTACCGGCTGTTCTTAACTGTCGGTAAGCCGCAATTCATAAATAGTAGCTGTGTTTAGTTGCAGCACTTTTAATGTGATTTGAAAGAATTTGTGGAAATGAGGCACTAATGACATGTAAATGAGGAATAACTGAAAACTATCTGACTATCATATGTAAAAAAAAGGTACCTTTCCCACCGCTGATTCATAGACACTTTTTATCAACAAAACAACAAACCTTTTCTATCTACTTTGTAAACTATGATGATGCGTATTGGAGTTTACAGCTTGGCTGATTCCCATTGTGAGCTGCTTGGATTAGCTATGCCAAAACCACTGGCACCTGGCAACACCTGCTGTTGGAGAAGGTAAAGATATAGACAAAAACTGACTCACTTTAATTTTGCTGAACAAGAAAATATTGATAGATTTAGAGGAGACATGGATATAGTTTGGGCTTCGGTTAGTTTGTGTGGCCCACAGATGAGGACTAGGGAGGTGCATGACCTTCCTACACCTGTAAATACCAAGGTGTGTATAACCCTCAGTCTTAGGATGGGTGGAGAAGGACTGCTATATATCTGAGAGATGTTATATAGGATGTCAAGCAATGTTAAAAAAATCAAAACTGCAGCATGCATGGGGTAGTATTAACACTCCAAAGCAAAGTATTTTATTTTCTGTTTTTTGATATGGTGTTGTCATTTTACTGTTTTTCAGATGTAATAATGAAGCCACTGGTCTGCACAGTGATTACTTGGTGAGTAAGGTTTCCATACTCAACTGTATCTGTAACTTATGTGAAACTTGTCCCCTATGAATAATGATAGCTGTGCTGTGTGGTGCATATATTCATCAAAATAAACTCATTGCTTCAGAAAGTTAACTCAGTCATCATTTGTACAGTGCCAAGAATTTAATGGCAACAGTGCTAGTTTTACTGGAAGGATTACAAAGGAAATTGAATGAAGATATGCATAGGGCTATAAGGAAAGGTAACACAGTACTATAAAGAATGTTTCTTTTTTAAATGAATTATTTATATATTTATTTATTTATTGGTATAATCTCATCAATGTTTTGCAGATGTAATGAAGAATTAATAATGAATAATCTTGTCTGGAGATTACCTGTCAGGTGAATGCTGACTTTTACTTAGTGAGGTTTGACATGAGACTTATATATGAAAGGTGTCATGCACAATATTTCTTAAGGACAGTATGGGTGATGGTCCCATAGATGAGAAGTAAGTGCTGGCATGTAGGCTTGATGCTGAGTTGCTGCAAAGCTGAAAACTACTGGATGCAGGGGAACTTCGAGTCATTGGTTGGACAGTGCCGCGTCAGCTAGTTAGAGAGTAAGACATTCTGTCACATGCTGTTGAAGTCTGATAAGATCTTGCTGCCCGCTTTTGGGTTATATCACTGGAATATCTGTACCACTGTCTTTAGCTACACGTGAAGTATGACCTACTCATCCTCCACACATGTGGACATATCCTGTTGGTTATTTGATTATTTGTGTCATTTTACTCTGAAGTATGAGGGTGTGATACAAGAAGGTAAGAAAGGGATGTAACCAAGGGCTACGTTATTGAAATGGCAGGCTCAGTCTCCTCTGTTATGGAGCATTAACATTTATGTCGGGATAAACACTCTAACCTACACTGTGACTCAAGTGAAATGTCTCTAGTCTCAGAGAAAATAACACAGAAAAGCTTCTTTCTGAAAATAGTTCAAAACAGACATTAAGTCTAGGCCTTGGTTGTGCTTAAGAGTGCATTAGTGTAATCAAAATTGTGCACTAGTGTAATCACAACTGAATAGTCTACACTTTCTTTCTATGGGTAGGCTGAAGGTATGGATTGTTTTGTTGCTAGAATTATTTAAAAATGGAGTACAACTGTGACCCTATGCGTGAGCACAGTGCAAGCCCATAAAGAACGTCTTTGGGATGGGGAATGATCAACACGAATTTCACTCTTATACTTTTCAAACAAAGGTAGTTCAACAGCTACTTCATCAAACTGAGCTATAGCCCATGCTTTGTTATTTATATTAAAAAAGATGCAGAAGATGGTGTCAGAGGCCTTTGAAAAGTCAAAAACACTACTTTGCGAAGGTTACCTTCATCTATGTAGTTAGACTACAACAATCCTGAGGTGCAGTATCATATGGGGGGGTATGGTACCTAAAAGTACCAAAGCCGGAAGAGATTTTGAGCCTGTTACATCGCTCCCAGGCTGCATCTAGATCACTTTTCTAGCACAGCTATCAAATACATATAAATATATAATAAAGAAAAAATATCAAACCTGGAATGAACCACATAAAGTGGTGTGAACGCTGTACTGCAGCACCAAACAGAATACTTGCTTTTCTACTCAGGGAATGGACACTAAAGGCAAATACAGTATTATTCCTACTCTAACAGGAATCTGTCAAGTCATGTCTCCGTATCTCCCTGTAGGCTTTTTAGCCAAGATGACAGACAGGTAATGTTCTTTTTTTGCATTCTTAATGAAATCTGTTTTTGCGTGCTTGCTTATTTTATTTCTCATCACAGCCTGAGTGATACAGAGAGTTGTAGAGTCCATCAAGTGAGTGGACTCCAAAAAGGCATATAGAATTTAGAGGTAAAATTATGGCATGGGATTAGAGAATCTAGTATTCGTCTCATGGAAGACAACAAAGTGTATGGAATATGATACAGGTCCACATTATCTTTTCAGGATGATGGCAAGGAGTTTAGAATTCCTAGATTCTTTTAATTTTTTTTTAAATAAGCCTTTAACATTTACATTATTAAATGACATTCTAAAAGAATTGCAACAATCAAATAAATGTAAACTAAAGGAAGCAAAAAGCATGAAAGTGTATTAAAATGTTCTTGCTTTCTTGTAAATGCACTGCCTCTGTCCACCTTGGACATATGAAGGGTGATTTGGCAAATCCGGTTTGGGTGCAGAGCCCCTCAGTTAAACCATTGGCTGAATCTTCAAGGACCAGTCATGTAGCTTCAGTTTTGCAGAATCTGCACTGATTTCTTGACCCTCATCTTCTATGTCTTTTATGAACAGGGTTCATCTTAATTAAAGAAACTGTTAAGACTATATGCCCCAGCTAAGCAACTCAGGACCTTTGAAAGGACCACTGGATGTTCTATGCACTACTCTTGAAATTTCAGACTATGATTCTTTCCATCATATAGCCAACATCATATGGAACAGACTGCCCTCTCTGATACGAATGAGATTTTTCAGGACAGCACTTCAGTTCAGTCATTTCAAAGAGGGTATTTTTGAATACTGTTGGAGATATCTACAGTGCCTTTACATACCTGAACTTTTATGATATATGTGTTTTATTTTTGTGTCCACTTTAAATTATTAATTGAATTTGCTGTTGCCTAAATATGGTTTAGTCTTATAAGATGCTAAGTGTTTAAGCATTTGAATATTAACATATATATATATATATATATATATATATATATATATATATATATATATATATATAGTTTGGAAGAGTGAATTTTATTTTGCTGTTGTAAAAAAAGTGAACGTTCTTATGGGCAAATGTTCTTTTAAATGAAGTTTTTGTTGGCAGCTTTTTGTATGAAATCACACTATACTGGAGTAAGGGAATTTGCCCTTACCCACTGTTGTGTGATCTAGGAGTTAGAATACATATATATGTGTATATCTATATATATATATATATATATATATATATATATATATATATATATATATATACACACACACATATATATATATATATATATATATATATATATGTATATATATATATATAAATTAATTGGAGGTGTGGGGGAGCACCAACAAAGAAAAAAACAAAAATAAATTCATTGTAGTTTCATATTTTTGGTCACTTTTGATTCACTATAAAGTAAATGCAGTTTGGGACAAACTAAGTTGTCCCGGTCCCTCAAGTAAGGGGGTAAAGGGGGGTGGGGAGGGTATAGTGGTAGAAAGGAAGATAAGGATTGTAGTTGGTTAGGATAGTGGGTTTGTGGTGATGAAAGGGTTAAGGAGAGAGGGAGATGTAAAAGGAAGTGAGGTAGGAGTAGGTGGGACTTCTGACAGTACTAAGGGTTTGAGATTAAAAGATGTAGACGCATTTGGCATGAGTTGGTGGAGTGACAACTAGCTTACATCTAGATGACCTGTAGTCATCATGGATGAAGGTAGGCCTTGGATGGTGGGGAGAGAAGGGGTTAGGTGGTTTGGGTCAGTCCCCCCTTTGGTGTTTTCTAGAGGTTAATTTAAGGGGGGGGGGCTGGAGTCTGGGAATATAGTTTGAGCTTAATGGTAGGAAAAGGTGACAGAGTACTGTGTGTGTGTGTGTGTGTGTGTGTGTGTGTGTGTGTGTGTGTGTGTGTGCGCGCGCGTGTGTGGTTGAATGGTTGGGGGGGTGGACAAAAAATAAATAAATATAGATATAGTGAAGTGGATGGGAGTAGTGCAAGGCTTACCTGTGTATTGAAGTTTTTCTTTGCTCCCTGTCATCCGAGGGTCTCCTTGGGATTCGTTGGGCCTTGTTTCGGTGGGGCCATGTGGTCGAGTGACATCCATGGGGGGAGGCTGGGCCTGTTTTTAGCTCCATTGGGTAGTAGGCTGTTAGTGCCATGCGGTTGGGATAAATAAAAAAAAAAAAAAAAGAGGAAGGTATTCTCCCGGTGGTTGTGATAGGCGAAGGGGGGTCCATCGGTGTAATCTGGTCCCAGTTAGGTTGGGGGGTAGTGGTGGATTATCCCCTCGTGCTCTCTGGTGGGTCCGTGGGCTGGTTGTGTCAGTTTCTGGGATAAATAGTTCTACTGGTTGTCGTGGTGGGTGGTAGCATTGGGGTATAGTGGCGGATCATCTCCTCAGGGGTCCATCGTTGCATCCAGCTTCATCTTCATTGGTGGTAGTGGCAGGTTTTCTGTTCGCACTCCCTGGGGGGTTCGTGCATGTCCATTTGTCTTTTCCCATTTCACTTCAGGATGCATCGCAGTTGTCTGGGTATCCCTCCATCCTGGGATTCGGTGGTGGTGGTGGAAAATCTTCTCCCTGGTGGGTTCATGGGCCGCTGTGTCCGTAGTCGCTATCCCGGTGGTTGTGGCTGGAATTCAGGGGTTCATCGTGCTTTTTCATTGGTGGTATAGTGGCGGATTGCTGTTCCTGCTCCCCAGTGGGTTCATGGGTGTCGGTCAGTCTTCTTCGGTCCTTCCGGCTTCAGGATGCCATCGCTGCTGATCAGGTGTCCCTCTGTCCTGGATTTCGGTGGCCATGGTAGTGAAATGTCTTCTCTGTCCTTCCTGGTGGTGTAGTGGGTTGCTTCTGCTGTTCTTTTGGCCGTTAGGTCCTAGCGCCAGTTTGCACATGTGCACTGTGTTGCTTAGCCATTACCGCTATGGAGGATCATGCTGGGAGAGAAAGTAATTGTTTTTTAGGCTTGTTTGTGTGAATGGTGATGGGATTGGGTGGCAGGTAGATAGGGAGATAGTTAGAGGGACCTAATTATTTTTTTTTCCTCTCCATAGATACACATGGGGAGGGATATTGATAGAGGATATGCTAGGATTAGAAAGGGGTACTAATTGTAAGAGGTGTGGCTGACAGGGTGGGTGAAAGGTGATGGTGGGCAGGCAGGGGTAAGTTAAGGTGTGGGGGCAAGGTAATACTAGGAGTTGGGGGGGTAGGGCAGTCGGGCTTATAGAATAGTGCTAATATTTTGTTTCTCTTTTACAGATGGCCAGATTACCAGAGCTAAGGCAGAGGTGGCAAGCAATTGTGGCCCAAGCAGAGGAGCTGTTCCAGGAGGCGGCAACATTGGAGGTGGTACAGGAACCTGAATAGTCCCCAGGTCGAAAGAGGTGATGCACGGCGATGAGAACCCCAGCCGGGAGGAAAAAGCAACAGGCATTGCAGCAGGTGATAGCAGTGGAGATACCGGTTCCCAGCACATCGCAAGACAAAGGTGCAGGTAATGGTTTTATTACAGCAGCATTGTCGGGAGAGCTAGGGGTTGAGTATTGTGGAGTAGGGAGTGATGATGACTTGTCAGTTGGGGATCTCGGGAGCGGTGTGCAAGGGATAGAGGAGGTGCAGAGGCAGCTAGCACAGGGGTGCCAGATACCTGGTTAGAGATGCAACGGGGGATGGTAGGTTCCAGGGACATTTCAGGCTTGGACTCGGAGGTAGGGTCTGATTTTGGGCTGTGGCCTGGGGACTGGTTGGCTGCCCAATCTTTGGGGCAGGGGACAGAAGCAGTTATTCTGACTCCACACATTTCGGGTCCGGTTAAGGAAAACATTTGGAAAGGGGAGTATGTGGATTTATTTGAGCTGATCGATGCAGAAGGGGTCCAATGGCTAGTGGAAGCAGAGTCCTCTAACAGTAAGGACTTGTTAGCGGCCTTAGCAGCATTGGGAAGGCAGAGGGTAGGTAAGCTTTGCCCTAGGACATGGGATAATTGGGTGGTTGGCTTTATTTGTTTTATGGCAGTGCAGCTGGAGAAGAACGGGTCCTTGGGTCTGCTGCTGCTAGGCTATTTCCTTACCATTCATGAGGCGCAACAGTTAAGGCCAGGTAATGCGTGGCTCTAGTATGATCTACGTTTCCGCAAATGGAAGGCTGTGGACCAGTCACTTCATTGGGAGGTGTGTCATCCAGATCTATGGTTGGCTACAATGATGGATAGTTATGGGGGCTTTAACAGAAGGTTGAGTGGGCCGGAAAAGGGAGTGTGTGTTGGTCATTTAATAGTGGCTCCTGTTCATGGGTGGGGTGCAAATTTGTCCATGTTTGTTCGAGATGTGGAAGGGGTCATTTGGCCACTAGCTGTGGTTGGCAGGATTTGTCCTGTAACTCTAACGTTATGGGTCATGAGGGTGGATTTGGTGGGCAAGGCTTTCAGCTGGCCCAGGGGAGGGGTCATTTTCATGGGTCCAAGGGATTTGGACTCGGGTTCTTTAGAGGCAATAGAAGGAGGGATGCCATTCCCTATTAAGTTGGAGGATCTCCGGAGTATGCTTCATCAGTTTCCTGGCTTGGCCATCAAAGAGGAGATAATGCAGGGTTTTCAAGGGGGGTTTCCTGTTAAGCCCACAGAGGGAAGGGGTGGGGGGGTAGCTAGCATTTACGATCTGTTCAAGGTAAAGAGGACATCATGGAGGCTTTACTGGAGAAAGAGAGTAGGGCGGGGCGGTTATTGGGTCCATTTGACAGTCCGTCTTTTAGTGCTTACAGGGTGTCACCTTTGGGGTTGGTGCCAAAAAAGTGAGAAGGGGAATTCAGTGTGATACATCACTTGTCTTATCTGGAAGGGAATTCAATAAATTATTTTATTGCAGAAGAGGAGGTTAGGGTGCATGACGCTTCCTTAGATGATGCAGTGAAAGTGATTAGGGAATTTAGGGAGCCATGGTTGGTTAAGGTCGACATTGAGTTGGCTTTCCGATTGTTGCCTATTAGGAGTGAGGATTGGTCACTATTGGGGATGCGGGTAGGAAGTAAGTACTACTTTGATAAAGCTATGCCTATGGGTTGTTCAGTGGCATGTGTGACTTTTGAGAAGTTCAATACAGTATTGCACTGGATTTGGAAGCAGAAAGTGGGGACTCAAAAGGCAGTGCATTATTTAGGTGATTTTTTTGTTGGTGGGCAAAGGAAGGGTAGGAGCACAGGAGGGTTTGCAGGAGTTTATGATTATGTGTGAGGAGTTAGGAGTACCACTGACTCAGCATAAGATGGAGGGTCCTGCAAGGGCATTAGAATTTCTTGGATTAACAGTTGATGCAGAGTGGGGACTGTTTTGTTTACCCAAGAATAATATAGAGAGGCTTAGGTCGGTGATACGTTTGGTGCTGGGTAAGGATAAGATTCGAATTCGTTCAGCTATGGAGTTGCTTGGGCTTTTGAATTTTGCCTGTCAAGCGGTACACCCAGGGTGAGCTTTTTGCAGGTCACTGGAGTATTTGCTGAAAGGGGGTAAGAGCAAACACCATTGCGTTAGGGTAACCCAACTGATGCGGGAGGACTTGGGGTTGTGGAATGGGTTTTTTGCAACAATTTAATGGGATATCTTTTTGGCAGTCAGACTGGGTGGGGCAGGAGGAACTTCAGTTGTTTACGGACACAGCTGGGGGTGCTGGCATGGGGGCCTATTTGAGGGGGCAGTGGTTTGCGGCTGAATGGCCTCAGGATTGGGAGGAGGTATGGAAGCAGGATGTCGCCTTTCTGGAATTGATGCCTATATGGGCAGCATCGGTGGTGTGGAAGGAGCAATTGAGGGGCAAACGTGTAGTTTTTCACTCTGACAATATGGCTGTAGTGAGGGTATTGCAAAAGAAGGCAGATAAGTCGGGCTTGTTATTGTTGGTATTACGTAAATTGGTTTTGCAGAGCCTTTTAATAAATTTTTCTTTTACAGGAGTGCATGTGCCTGTTGTAAGGAATGAAATTGCTGATAGCTCGTACCGATTTCAGTTTTGCAGGTTTCGAGGGTGGTTCCATGGGTGGAGGAGGTGCCAGAAATCCTGCCAGAGGACGTGTGGAATCTTGGGTGGAAGTAGCCAGGCATTTGGTATGGCATTCCTGGGCCCCTTCTACAAGGAAGGCGTATGGTAGGGCTCTTTTAATCAGTTTATTTTGCAGCTGCCAGAGGAGGAAGGGGTATGGGCAGTGGAATTACTACTGTGATATGTAGCTCATGCTTTGGGGTTAGGCAGGGCTTTGCAGACGGTTAAGGTGGATTGGGCTGCAATTAGCATTTTCGCTAAGGTAGCGGGGTTGCAGTATTTCACTAAGTCCTGGACATTAGGGTGTATGTTGAGAGGTTGAGGGAGAATGGTGGAACGTAAGGATATTCGATGGCCAATTACGAGGGTTATATTGAAAGTTTTGTTGAAAGGGTTAGGTTTGTTGCAAAAGGGGTCTATGGATTATCTTATGTGGGGTACATTATGTACATGGTTATTTTTTGGCGCTTTTCATATTTTGGAGTTGTTAGTCTCATTATGTTGGAAGGATGTCATTATAGGTTGTATTGTATTGTAGATCAGTTAATTTTTTGCTCAGTGGATGGGAAGGTGTTGTCGAGTAGTAGATTCATACATTTGGTGAGGAAGTTTTTATGTTGTATGGGATTTCCTGCAGAGAGGTTTGCAGCTCACTCGTTCAGGATAGGTAGGGCTTCAGATTTAGCTAGAGAGGGTAGTTCTATTGAATTGATTAAAAGAGTGTGGAGGTGGTCTTCAAATGCATTTTGTCTTATATTAGATAAGTCGTGGTCTGATTATTAATTTTTCTTCTTTTCTTTTAGGGAAGGACATTATCATCTTGGGGCATTCGTTCATCCACTGGGCAGAGAAGCATGCTTTAGTTAGAGATGATGGGGTAAGTTTGGGTTTAGCACATTTAGGGTGGTCAGTGTCCTGGCATGGTGTTAGGGGGCTTAGGTGGGACTGGTTGTTACATAAATTTGAGAGGGCTAAACAGAAGGTGGGTTGTCATTCATTTAGGGGGCAATGAGTTGAGCATTGTTTCTAAAAAAACAATTGGTGGACATTATGCTGTGAGATTTGATGAGATTACAGGCATTGTACCCAGGTATGGAAATTGTGTGGTCAGAGTTGGTTCCGCGTTTGTGTTGGAGGGCTGCATATAGTTATAAGGTGATTGAAAGGGTTAGAAGATGCGTTAATCAAAGGTTGGCTAGACAATTAAGGATTTTGGGGATGCATACTATTGACCATAGAGATTTTGGGGATGGTGAGGTGTCTTGGTATCAAATGGATGGAGTGCACCTTAATGACGTGGTTCTGGATCTTTTTAATTTGCATCTGAAACTCTTTTTAGGGGATATGATTGCGGCTAGGGATTAGGAGTGGGAACAGCCTAGGATCAGGCTGGTAGCAGAGAAGAGGGATAGGAGTGTCCTCTTCTGTTCCCCCTCTAAAGAAGGTGGTTATTAGTTTATGATTTGGTATGGTGGTGAGGTAAGTAGGTACGCTGCCTCTTTATGTGGGTGAGTAGGTATGCTGCCCCAGTGGAGAAGATATCACGGTGAGTTGGTACACTGCCTTGAGGTAAAGTTCATCCAAGGTGAGTGTTGACGCTGCCAGGAGATGATTGTTGCTGAAGAAGATAATTAATGTTGGTTTTTGTGTACATAGTTCATTGTATAATACAGTTTAATAAAAGGTCATCAAATGTCTGTATGTGTGTGGTGTGGTTATTTAAAGGGGGGACAGGACAATTGACCTTGGTATGTTTGCTCTAGTAAATGTCTGATATTTCATGAAACTACCTTGATTAATTAAATCATTACCTCATAGCACTATTACATTATCCATATTTCCCCTCAATTCAAACGGTGTCATACTATAGAGAAAACTCTGGTCAAGTCACATTAACAATAACTAGGAGCACTGACATCCTGAAATTTTCACATACTCAAGTATTACCAAGTCTGCAAAATAAAATAAAATAAAATCCTGCTTCCCCATTATATAATAGTCTGTGATGAAGATATGATAGGTTTTCACAAAGGAAATACAACCGTTTAAGTGGTTACAGTTTGAAAGAGTGAACAATAATATACGCAAACTTTTTTGCTGTTGTAAAAAAAATGTGAACACTTGTATGAGCAAATGATCTTTCAAATGGAGTTAACCCTCCTACTTGATTTAGTTGATTTAAACAAAAAGATTTACTAAATAAATATTTGCCCAAATTGTGTGATATTAATCAATCAAAAATATTCTAATATGCAGAGTTTGTACATTGAACTGTGGTTCTGATAGTTGGTGCACAGTAAATATATCTTATGAATTTATAAAAAAAATAGCTCTGGAGCTAGAATGTAGATTTATTCAGTCACCCTCAGCTCTAAAACAAGTACTTCCACAGGCTATGCTCCATAGGTTACAATCCACAGGTTAGCCTTGACTTGGCTTTCTCTGAATCTACGCTTCCACATCTCCTTTATAGGTTCATAAGTGTTTACTAGGCTAATGACCACAAGGGCCTTTTTAAGCCTAGCCATGCATCCCAAATCTCTGACGAGTTCTGATACCCTTGATAAGTGTAAGCATGCACCTGGGGGATGAACCATTTTTACAGGTTACCTGTTTGCATCAGATACATAGGTGTCAAACCAAGGATGAATTTTAGGTTTCCCATCCAATTGTCCACGTTGGACTTGAATTGGATTATGAAGGAACTCTGCTTCACATGGATGGGGAGCATGTTTCATAGATGGGATAGTCTCTGGGATAAACCATTATGAAATATTCATTAAATGAATTAGACTCATTTATGATATATATATATATATATATATATATATATATATATATATATATATATATATAGAGAGAGAGAGAGAGAGAGAGAGAGAGAAAGATGAATGTTCAGTGATCACCTAAAGAAAGCCATATGTGGTCAGATCATGCAGGGTACCTTGAATAGAGTATTTGCTGAAATTCAACATCATCATCCCTGGCATTTCTTCCAGTGCCATGGATAGCAGGCTTTGTAAATGTATTAGAACTTCACATGTGGGTGCCATTGTCCACGTGGTTTTCCATTACTGTGGATAGGCAGCTTTGAGATTGTACCTGGTCAAGTGGTGTTGCCCAATATGACTTATACACTGCAACTGATGCTGACATCTTCCACTACCCATGTTTGCAGAATATACCTACTAGTACCAAAGCTGGCATCAGACTGGCTCTGATGTGTCTGCCCTAGTGCAGCATACCTGCCGTGGGAGTATGTTGTCAGCTGTTAAGCTCTCAGTACCCTGTGGTGGTTTTCTCCACTCCAGTGATGTGCACTTTGTGATGTCTGCACTGCTGTGATATGTGCACAGATGTCTGCACTGCTGTGATATGTGCACATACTTGTCATAATGTTTAACCCTCACAGTGGACATACAGAGATGTAGGAATGCAGGTACTGACAACAGATCATGAGCAGATGATGGCCAGTCTGTTTTCTTTTATATGCCTCTTGTTTAAAATGCAGATCCTGTTTACTAAATCCCTTATTTCTACTACAACCTCTTGTCTGTTCTGCTCCATGACATGCATTCATGCCCTCTTTAGTCTTTTCACCAAATTCATGTCAGCTTTTCCAAGTCTTCTTACAGCAGTTGTTCCTTCTTATTCCACACTTCCCCTCTGTCTCATTTGCCAGTTTCTTCACTGATTGTACTTCTGCTATTCCCTCACCATTAGTGCACCATTTTCCATCACAACACTTTGATTCCAATACCACCGATACCAGGTCTATGAAGGGCTTACTTACTTCATCCCTGCAGCTGCAAAGGTCTTACTTCTTTGACTCATTTCCCTCCATTTATTTGTAGTTAGTAACTTTAGTGACACCTTGTCAGTGAGCTGTAACAGAGATAGAAAACAAACGGTTTGCTCTCTAACAGTCAAAACAACAACCACTGCATCCACCAGTCCCTTCTATTGGATTGAACTCTCACATCTGTCACCATTACTGGAAGCATTTCTCAAGCCTCCCGGTCTTTCAATGTCTGTATGAAATTTAAGGGGTTGGGTGGTTACTCCTAATGATTTGTACAAATAAATTGCTTCACAGACCAACTAAAAACAAACAAATAAATAGTGAGTCAAAAGCAGAAGGTACATACACTAACTTAGATGCAAGATTAATCAAGGTCAACCATGGGAGAAACAACTTCTTACAGTCTAAGAAAACAGCCATCGAAGAGACTGTCAAGAAGTAAAAATGAAGTATAAAATATATTATTTTAAAAATTAATTCGAAGAGTGTGTGGATAGCTATTATTCTTGGCAAAATGTAGGTCATACTGCGATGTACTCATGGCTGTGCGAATTATTCATAATGTGAGAGCTCACCAGCTGACACCACATCATTGTCTCAGCAGGTTGCTCACTCACCTTTAATGCCTGAATGACCAAAAAGGCTATAGGTTTTAGTCTCACACCAGGCATTGTGATTCATATTTCAGTACTGACATTGCAGCATACGTCCTTACAGTCAAAAGCTCTGTGTTTTATTTCATGAATATCATAAATTAACAGAGCCATGGCTGTTACATTTCTACAACTATTTTCTTAACCTTTTATATTCTACTAGTATCTCACATACTCATATTGTATTTTACACCTTCAAATGGTACAGCAGTTATCTTGTAATCACCAGTCTCTAGACAACATCTAAGCAGGATTTTACATAATGGCTGTAAAAAATCTTCACAAGTCTCATTTACATAGCAAAAAATTTCAATCTTTTGTAGCTGGTACAGAAAACCATTGTTTCTGCATGGTGTTAGTCTTCCTATAGTCCTGACAAGGAAACAGAAAAGAACACATGATAGAAATACATAAAAAAGTGGTGCTATTGTGACCCCTCCTACTAAGTTTATTTGAATGCAGCCATTCTAATTTATATGTAGTTCTCACTGTATTTAAATATAGCCTGTAAGCTGCATATATTACTGAGTTATTATTATTATTATTATTATTAGATATTTCAGAATGTGATAAATAAGGGACTTTGCACTTTTCTGTGTCATATTGTGCTTATAAGATGATGTACTAAACTGATTTGTCATCATAATGTCTTATATACACTGCTAATGTTAAAATGTATATAAAGTCACCTATGAAATGTTGAGTGTAGCTTAAGCTGTAAGCATTTCTAATTTTCTGAATTATATCCCATGTATGTATTCCTCTGTTTTGAAAGACATTACTGAGAAACTTTCCAGACTGATAATGAGCATTCTGTTCCTGTAATTATCTTAAAGTTGTATTATTTTACAAAGTTCAAATGTTAATGTGCCATCACATATTAAAGAACAGAAGTATTATTAATTATTTATTCCAGCATGTTGTAATGTCAAGTACAGAGTTGTTCTTTTTACTGGGACATTAGAGAGTTTATATGAATGCTGTCATTTTAAACCTAAGAAGGCACAATACAAACCTTGTATTTGCCATAGTGTTTCAATAACAGAATATCCTGGGAAACCAATCAAAACCTGTCTTGCCTAGATAGCAGCATCTATATGTAAGTAACTATATACTTACTGTAAAACTTAGAATATGAAATTGTTTGTCAAATATAGCCATTGGCACATAAAAATATAGCAGATTAAGTCCTGCCTCTCATATTTATTATAAAAACTTAAATGCATTAACAAATAGCATTGGCCTTTTAATTTCCACACCCATCGACTGCCTCTTCAATTGATTTGGAAAAAATCAGGCTTCCACTTCCAATTTTTAAAAGAAGAACACTTTGTAATTAAGCACTGTGCTCCATATATTACCCTACCTCTGTTTTCTTTTTCTTTTTGGTTAGTTTTATATTATTATTCAAGGTAAGCATCCTGGGAATATGGATCACTGAAAAACAAGTATACATTACTGGAGCTTTATACAGAATTCTGATAAAGAAAATGAATGGCTATCTCTGAAACATTTTTCTGGCTTCCTATGTATTTCTTTACACTGCTTGCTTTTCATCTTTATATTTTCATTTTACTATAAGTACATACGTGGGTGGGAATTTGATGAACCAAAATAACATGAGCCAGTATTCTGGAACATAAGATGCATCTATGGCAATGTGCCATTTCAAGAGATGAATTCATTGACACTTTTCTCAATATATTTTTCACTATTCTAATAGCCAGAGGTCCACTTTTCTGTATCAGACACAAACAAGCAGCTTGCAATGTGCGAAACAAATTCTGTAAAATGTGGCTTCTAATAGTTGAAGTTTCCCTATTAATTATACTGAAACTGTTCATTTAGTTATTCATTCCTTCATTCATTCATTCCTTCATGCACTTCTGCATGTATTCATTAATTACTTTATTGAATTACTACTCTCAGCGAGTTTACCCAAGATACATTATTGTTCAGGAAAGGCCATAAATTATATTATGAGTCTATCAATGATATATATAACAGGAAAACAGACTGTCTTTGCTGTTACTGAAATATGATATTAGCATAAAAGGTTTGTATTAGAGTTTTTTCTCTCTCAGATATGTAGACAAACATAAAAATGGCAATTAAGGTAGTATAAAATGAAGGAACTATATTCCATAAATCTTGAACTGATGTAATATATGTAACCCACTAACTGCCATATCTCTAAAATTATACATGAATAGTATATGACAATCCTTCAAAACAACTCAGTCACATAGCCTATAAAGGTGTATCTTGTAGGGAATAAATGTCATGATTATGTGATTTAAATAAATAAGTCACCTCAGAATAGTTCCAGTTATATAATTAAAATACTAGTAAGAAGCTCCAAGTAACAGTCTCATTTGATAATGGAGACAACATGACCAGTAGGTAGGAGAGAGTCTGTGCATGTTAATGCTGGGTAAAGATGCTTACACTGGAGGTCAATGATGTGCAATTAAGTTGTGTGCTACACACTTAAGTAGATGAATGAATGGCATTTACCTAGGTAAGTACACGACGCATGCTTCAGAGTAAGAGTGGATCTAAAAATATGTGATCATTATTATCAAAGGAAAGAAGTATCTGTGATAAATGTCACAAATACAGATCTACAGCTCGGAATAATGTGTACTGTCAGCATGCCATACTACGTCCAGAACGAGGACTTAAAAGTCACTTAAAGAGCACATCATAATAAATGCGATCATAGGCCACAGAAAAATCTTACAGTTGTATTCTGTGTACATGTATGCTATGTGGAAAAGGGAATCATAGGGAATCGGGAGAAAAGCTACACAGTTACTTTAATTCTGGTTATGCAAACATTGATGAGGTGCTGAGATGCCAGAGTTTTTGCAATAAATTCTTATTAGTTAAATAGTTATTTAATACTGACTTTAAATTAATACTTGAAAAATGACGTCAGCATTGCATGTTCCTAAGAAATGGCACAGGGAGTGTTAAAGTTAATATCTGTGTCTCTCACATTAATTTTGTAACAAGGAAGCTCAGTTCATACAAATTTTGCAAAGCAAGTAAAGCAGGGTTGTACAGATGCAATGAATAAAATATGCAGAAAATGTGTTAAAGAGCATTAAGTATGCTGACAAATGTTTTGCATAGTTCCATTGAAAAATATGTTAAGTAGAATCATCTTGCAAAAAATATATATATATATATATATATATATATATATATATATATATATATATATATATATATATACACATGGGATAAATGGATCTGGTTTTACACACAGATTTTGTACTTGTTCGAATCTCAAATTGCTAACTCCACTTCAGTGAACTTCTATTCAAGCAAAACCACGAACTACCAAACTTTTTTTCCTGGGAAACGAACCACTTGGACACCAGGGTGAACGTTGCCCTTTTCCCCAGAGTAGTGCGATCTTGAAGTTGGTATATTTAGTTAGGGGGGTGTGGGAGGCAAAGCTTCCACATTGGGGGTGTGGGGCAACCCCCCACACTTGGGTGGGTTTAATTTGTTTGCATTAACTTTTTCCATGTTGGCCAAGTGGTTAATTTCCCAGGGAATCAGTAGTCCATGGTTTTGGTGGAATGGAAGTTCGCTGAAGTGGAGTCAGCTGTTTGCGATTCAAACAAGTATAAATTTGATGAGTAAAAGTAGACCCATATATATATATATATATATATATATATATATATATATATATACATACATATATAGATATAGATACATGAGTCTAGAACATTTCACCAAAAGCACATTTCACCTAAACACAAATGACTGAACACAAATCACTGAAAGCACAATTCACCTAAAACTCAATTCACCAAAACACATTTCACCTAATGTTTGAGATGGCCTTGTCCCCACTGTAGTGCAACCCTAGACTTAGTATGTATAGTAGGGGGGTGTAGGGCACCGCCCCTACATTGGGGGGTGTGGGGGGAGTAGCCGCCCACATATTTTAAGTAGATATGTTTGGAAAAGAGTAATATATTGAAATTACAAGTATCCATGTATATAGTTCAAAATATTTAACATATGTGGGGGGCTATGCCCCCCACACCCCACAATATGGGGGCAGTGCTCCCCACCCCCCTACTATATATACTAACTCCAGGGTCGCACAGTGGGGATAAGGCTATCTACAACTTCAGGTGAAATGTGTTTCGGTGAATTGTGTTTTAGGTGAATTGTGCTTTCAGTGATTTGTGTTCAGTCATTTGGTGAATTGAGCTTTCAGTGAAAAGTGCACACCAATTTGAGCTTAGGTGAAATGTCCTAGACCCATTTATATATATGTATATATATATATATATATATATATATATATATATATATATATATATATTATACAAGAAAAGGGACTACTTCATACTGCATGAAATACTGATAAAGGACAGGACCAGAGATTTGGGTTGTTTTACTTGTAATTGGTCACAAAGGCAATGATCCAAACCTTGTATTTGTAGTAGTGACAATTTCCACGTAATGTTGCATCAGATTTAAGCTAGACATGGTGACTCAACTAAATGCCAAGAAATGTATAACTACCCTTCAGCTATTATCCCTGAAAACTACTCGTATGGTTAAATATCTGAGGGCATACGTTGACAATGATGTATACTTTGATCAACACTATTGGATGCCAGTCCTTTTTCGTTGCACAACTTATATCGAAGGGTATGGCATCCAGATCTAGGGACATAGTTGTTCCTCTGTACATGACATTTATTAAGCCGGTCATTGAGTTTAATGCCCCTGTTAGTATGTACCTAAGCAAGCACTTGTTACAGCTGGAGCAACCACAAGACTTCATCAGTAAAAAAATCAAAGGCTTAAATCATAACAAGTATCCAGAGCATGTCAAAGCCATGTCTCTCTCTTCAGTTTCATGAAGGCTGCTGAAAGGCAGTCTCTGTCTCATGTATAGAACTTCAACATATCCTGTTATGTCATACCTAGTACACATTTCAAAGTCCAATGGCATCAGCAACAGCCAGCCAAGGGACTACCATCTCTTTTGTAGGATTAACAGAACATACAAGACAGATAGGTCTGTGACACAAAACACACCAGTTCAGTAGAACTGTCTTCCTCTCTCTATATAAAGCAAAGTATTTTTCTTACTCTATGCAATGTAACTTGAATGAATGTATGGATAACCACAAATTCACCCAAGATTAAGTACCGAAAGCTCTCACGGATAGGGGAAGTGTGTAAGTACCCAATATGTAATTGTATGGCCTATCTCTGTTAATTCATATTGTAAGAGCTAATAATTACCATGGGAATGTAGGGCTAGTTCTCTTAGGATTCTCACAGATCAATAGCCTAGTATGTCCCTAGGAATATACTAATACTTCACACAGACTTTTTCTTGTCTCCCTATCAAAAGTGTGAAGTCCCATAACTGCTACTTGCAAAAATTCCCAGAGAAAAATACCTTATCATGACACTCACTGTAAAACATAATGTTGGGAAACTATTGTACTTCAGAGTAATGTTAATACTCTGATGTATTGCAACTTTGGACTTATTTCTCAAACTTCTACTTTTATTCTCACAATCTCTTCTACCACAGGTACTACTTTTCATTCTTTGTTTCCAAACATGCTGAAATGCAAAGACCAGAATGTTTGCTACATTATGATGATGAAATGTTTGAATTAAAAGACAGTCAAATGAATTCTGACCGAAAAATGGCAATACAAACATCACAGAGCATTATTCAGTAAATCCAGTTAGTACAAGAAAACACAATAGAGCTTGTTGAACTGTTCAAGGCAATCTGAAGTTTCTTCTTTCTGGAGAATATGCTATATATGTTGATTCAAATGCATTATCTGAAGATTAGTTAATCATAACCATGAAGAATTCACTTAACCATTTGTACACACTAGAGTTAGTCAACACAGAGCATGCAGGAAAACTGCAAATGTCCTTTTATATATATATATATATACATATATATATACACACACACACACACACACACACACAGATGTATATATATATATATATATATATATATATATATATATATATATATATATATATATATATATACATATACATATATCATCATCATCTTCTTTCGGCTGTTCCTGTTAGGAGTCTCCATAGCAGATCACCTGTTTCCATTTCTTCCTGTCCTCTGCATCTTGCTCTGTCACACCAACCACCTGCATGTCCTCTCTCACCACATCCATAAACATTATCTTAGGCCTTTCTCTTTTCCTGTTACCTGGTAGCTTCATCCTTAGCATCTTTTTCCCAATATACTCAGCATCTCCCCTCAGCACATGTCCAAACCAATGTAATTGTGCCTCTCTGGCTTTGTCTCCAAACCTTCCAACCTGGGCTGACCCTCTAATATACTTATTCCTAATCCTGTCCACTCTCATCACACCCAGTGCAAATCTTAACATCTTTAATTGTGCCACTTCCAGCTCAAACTCTTGCCTTTTTGTCAATGCCACTGTCTCCAACCCATATAACATAGCTTGTCTCACTAACCTCTTGTAGACCTTCCCTTTCACTCTTACAGGTACTCGTCTGTCACAAATCACTCCTGACACTCTTCTCCACACAGTCCATCCCACCTGTACTCTCTTCTTCACCTCTCTTCCACACTCACTGTTACTCTGAACTACTGACCCCAAGTATTTAAACTCATCCACCTTTGCCACCTCTACTCTTTGCATCCTCATCATTCCTCTATCCTCTCTCTCATTCACACACATATATTCTGTCTTACTCCTGCTGACCTTCATTCCTCTTCTCTCTAGAGCATATCTCCATCTCTCCAGGATCTCCTCCACCTGTTCCCTACTCTCACTACAGATCACAATGTCATCTGCAAACATCATAGTCCACATGGACTCCTGTCTGACATCATCTGTCAACCTGTCCATCACCATTGCAAATAAGAAAGGGCTCAGAGCTGATCCTTGATGTAAACCCACCTCCACCTTAAATGCATCCATCACTCCCACTGCAGATCTCACTGCTGTCACACTACCCTTGTACATATCCTGTGCCAGTCTTACATACTTCTCTGACACTCCTGACTTCCTCATACAATACCACAACTCCTCTCTAGGCACCTTGTCATATGCTTTCTCTAAGTCTAGAAAAACACAATGCAACTCCTTCTGACATTCTCTGTACTTTTCCATCAACACTCTCAGAGCAAACATTGCATCTGTAGTGCTCTTTCCCAGCATGAAACCATACTGCTGATCACTAATCATCACGCCCCTTCTTAACCTTGCTTCCACAACTGTTTCCCTCTACTTCATGCTGTGACTGATCAGATCTCTCTGTAGTTACTACAGCTCTGCACATCACCCTTATTCTTAAAAATCGGTACCAAAACACTTTATTGCCATTCCTCAGGCATCCTCTCACTTTCCAAGATTTCATTAAACAATCTGGTTAAAAACTCCACTGCCATTTCACCTAAACACCTCCATGCTTCCACAGGTATGTCATCTGGGCCAACAGCCTTTCCATTCTTCATTCTCTTCATAGCTATCCTTACTTCCTCCTTCCTAATCCATTGTACTTCATGATTCACTATCCCTACATCATCCAACCTTCTCTCCCTCTCATTCTCTTCATTCATCAACCCCTCAAAGTACTCTTTCCATCTGCTCAACACACTCTCTTTGTGTCTGAGTACATTTCCCTCATTATCCTTTATCACCTTTATCTGCTGCACATCTTTCCTAGCTCAGTCCCTCTGTCTAGCCAGTTGATACAGGTCCTTTTCTCCCTCCTTAATGTCCAACCTTTCATACAACTCTTCATATGCCTTATCCTTAGCCTTTCCCACCTCTCTCTTTGCCATGCACCTCATCTCCTTATACTCCTGTCTACTTTCTTAATCTCTCTGACAATCCCACTTCTTCTTTGCCAACCTCTTTCTCTGTATACTCTCCTGTACTTCCTCATTCCACCACCATGTCTTCTTGTCGTCCTTTCTCTGTCCAGATGTGATACCAAGCACATTTCTAGCCATCTCCCTTACGAGCTCTGCTGTAGTTACCCAGCTATTCGGTAACTCTTCACTGCCACCCAGTGCCTGTCTTAACTCATCCCTGAACTCCACCTCACAATTACCCTTTTTCAATTTCCACCATTTGATCCTTGGTGCTGCCCTCACACTCCTCCTCCTCCTCCTCTTAATCACCAACGTCATCCTGCAAACCACCATCCTATGCTGCCTAACTACACTTTCTCCAGTCACCATATACACACACACACACACACACACACACACACACACACATATATATATATATATATATATATATATATATATATATATACATATATACACACACACACACACACATGCTATATATTTATATAATTAATGTATGTATGAGATGCAAAATTGTTCTCCACTAAATGTATGAAATTTGGAAGAAGAATTTTAACTTTTTGGTGAAAATATGTCAGATCAGAGATGCTAAAGTTGTGAAATTATTTAACTGGAAATATTTCATTAGTTGTGATAATAGTTATTAACCCACTAAAGTTCTGCACCATTATTTAGTAGCCTTTTTTTCTTTACTGAGGAATTTGATTATGTCAACAGACTTTGTGGCGGTGTGCCAGAAAGAGCTGACTTATTTTTATATTTATTATGTACTTTGGGCAATATCTGTAATATGAATACAGTTTTAAAATTCAGGAGGTTCAAGCAATAATACAAACTTTCAGTATAATCCCACCACGGCCACTACAACATGTACTATGAATTCATGTTTTATGTGAAAAAAAGTTTAATAATCATTTTCCTACTATATGTTAGATTGTAGAATATAGAAATGAAACACATTTTAGCTTTTGCAGTGATAGCATCTGTTCACCTTGTCTTACCCTGAAAACAATGGGGAGAAGTGAAGAAGGTAACGTATACACTGTAGAAACCTTTTGATATTTATTGTGCAGCACTGTGGTCTAGCTTGGCAACATGCAGCACCACATAGGGATGTCTCCACAGCCATGCTGAATGCTAATGATGCAGTCCAGGGGAGAGACATATGCTAATTAGTCATGACCTCTCCCCCCAGAATCACCAAAAGAAGGCAGCTGAGTGATTCAAGAAATGCCTCAACTGATTAGATTAGCATAACTGGCCCCATCACATCAGCTATAGCAAACACAACCAAAGGACCACAGTAAGCTGTCTACCACATCACTTTTATGCATATCAGAGGTTAGGCAAGCCACTAGACACCAGGAGTATATTTTAGTTAAGTATCAGTGCACCAGCATAAGTACAGAGATAGGGGGCAGGTAAGTCAGGGAATCAATACACACCAGGGATACAGTAAAGGTACCAGCATAAGCAGCAGTAGGAGGATCGAGGGAGGAGAACCACTAGACACAAGGGGTACATTTTAGTTAAGTGTCATCAGCGCACCAGCATAAGTACAAGGATAGGGGGCAGGTAAGTCAGGGAATCAATACACACCAGGGATACAGTAAAGGTATCAGCATAAGCAGCAGTAGGAGGATCGAGGGAGGAGAATCACTAGACACAAGGGGTGCATTTTAGTTGTGTCATCAGCGCACCAGCATAAGTATGGGGATAGGGGGCAGGTGAGTCAGGAAATCAATACCCACCAGGGATACATTTTACTTAACTGCCATAAAGGCACCAGCATAAGTACAGGGATGGGGACCGGGTGAATCAGGAAATCGATACACACCAGGGATACATTAAAGGCACCAGCATTGGCACCAGTAGGAGGATCATGGGTGAAGAATCAGTAGACAGTAAACATCAGTTAAGTGCCGTTATGGCAGCAGCATCAGTATGGGTAAACCTGGGTGGAAGAATCTCTATACAGCAGCCATACATTTTACTTAAATGTGATGATGGCACTGGCATCAGTAAGGGGGTTGGATGTGAAGAAAACATGGGAGGACAGACAGGTCAGGGAAAAGTTTGGGGACTGTCTGCGGTGAGCGTGTGTGTTTTCTGTACTTGTGTATGTGGGAAAGTGACTGGGCAGTATGCCAATGCCTACAGATGTACTAGTTTACTACTGTGGCATACAGATTATGAATGATCTGCATATCTTGGTAGTAACTGAAATTCAGAAACATGCAAATTAGCCAATAATAAGGTCATTCCAAATCGCACATAACACGTCTCTGACTTGTGAATCATTGTATCTTGGGAGCAGGGCCTTTTTAGCTCAAGATGTACGACATGCACTATGTCTTTTAATCAATTCCTGGGTATAAGTATGACCTGTTTATTTTGACTTATACTCCTAACTATTTAGTTGGTTTGCTAGGTTTTTCACAGGAAGACACATAGAAAGTTGCAATGGCATATATTCTTGTCATGTAGCAAAAGCAAATACATAGAGATTCCTGAGGAGTTTTATACCTGTTTAAGATGATTTCTGGCTATTGAAAATATGTTCTGCTACTCTGAAAAAAAGTGCAACTAAAGGAGAAAAGTTATGTTGTAATCAGCTGTGATGTAAAGAACCATTCATAAGGGCTAATACATTACTTATAGTAGCAAGTCACATTAAAACCTTATTTAAAGAGCTGCTTGGAAACATTGTTTGAGAAAAGGTTCTGGTATAATTATGGCTATGTCTCAATATCATATTTCCCATAATAGTTGTTCATTCGCATATATGAAGGCTATGCACATCTCTGATTCAGATGAGGAAGAGTAATCATTTAATTAAATGTAATTTGAAAGTTGCTTCTTTTTGTTTAATAAATGGTTTAGGGCCTTGTTTTTAGTCTATTAATGAATTATCAAATGTAAAATCATAGCTCCCAATATTTAACTGCAGGATATTGTCCTTGAAAAAATAAGAAAGTTGGCCCTGGATATAATACCACCATACCTGCAGCTTATATAACCATATTCTGAATCACACACTGACTAGAAATATGGCAAAACATCACTGAGAGTGAAAGATAGTTTTGAGAATTATTGGGTATTTGAATTTGCATTCAGTATATTGTCAGAATGTGTTTGTTTGTCTAAAATAATATTTTGTATTTTTAAAACATATAAATATAGGAATAATTAAATCATGCAATTAATACGTACTCATGTTAATTATTTTACAATATAAAATATTGAAAGTCATATGCTTGTCATATTCAATTTTCCTGCCTTATATTATGTATCATATTTTTCTGAGGAAGGCAGTGTGACAATGATTGGTTGTTAATTTTGCATTTATTTATTTTATTTATTTAACATTTGTTGACCGGGAAAGTCCAACTAGGTTCCACAGAGCCTGTTTTTAGCGGAGGCCCGGGGAGAAATGCTGCAGATGCATCTCTTTGGAATGTGGGAGGAAACTGGAGTACCCGGAGGAAACCCACACAAATGCAGGGAGAACATACAAAATCTATATCACATCATCAAATGGACTACTTAGCGAACAGCTATTCATTGAACCCTATTTGTCAAAAGCTCTATCCATCAAATGATGTTTTAAGCAAAAGTTTTCCCCAGAGAAAATAACCAGTAGGTTAACCACCAATCATCACAAAAATAACAAAATTTAAAACCCACACCCCCCAACTAAATATACCAGCTCCGAGGTTGCACTACAGTGGAGAAAAGGGCAAATTCCCAGTGATGGTCCACTGATTTTTCCCCTGGTAAATAATTTGCTAAAACAATTATTCGATGGATAGACCTTTCAGCAAATAGTGTTAAACAAATAGGTATTTGCTAAATAATTCATTCGACAATGTGATATAGACCCATTCATTTCTGCTGCTTGAACACAGAGTGAGCGGGGTGAAAATTATACATTAATTAATTGAACCACCATCCCTGGGATTACATTTTGCACATAAAACACCACGGCATAATCTGCAAATATCAGAGAAATTTTGCTTTAAACACATTGACCTGGACTGAATTATTTTGTTGCTGAGAAGATAAAATGATAACTTGCTACATGAGTTATCCACAGCTAAAAGTATCAGCCCACTGGCCGATCTCACTCTTCAAACTGAACTGGAGTTTTAGCTAGAACTAATTACTTTGCAAGCTACTCCAACGCTTTCAAGTTGAAAAAGAACGTGGAATTCTGGCTGATTACTTCAAAGAAATTGAAAGGTATTCTTCTGTCTGTAGCTTGGTTTTCCAAATGCAGGTCAGAGGGTACTATGTAAAGAGCAGTATAGGTATCAGCATGCTACAAAATTGTCTACATACATTTTTCTGAAAGAACTCCAGATTGTGTTTGTAGAAGTTAAAACAATGAGTGAACATATTCTTAAGTTAAAGGATGAATGTGCAGGCTTTTTGTTGAAAACAGTTAATGTATCAAATAGAAAATATGAAAGCTACATAACTTATGTTTCTGTTCATAGTGCGTACATTAGGGATTTGAGTGGCTCTCTGTGGCTTTGTATTGTTTCCCAGATTTATCTATGGGAGGTAAAACTTAGTTAGACTTTGAATATGTAATATTTTGAAATACATATTTCCAATTTGAATTCCTTCGACTTAAAAATATGCTGAAACAAAACACATGATTTGTAAATGAGGTTCTAAACTGCATATCAGGTTAAAAGTGATGAAAGGTACAAGTGAAAAAAGAAATATTTGTAATGCATTTTGAAAACTTAATGTGTAAAATATGTATTAGATGATGCTTTTACAACATAAGCTGCATTAAGCTTATTGTAGAAAAAAACTGTTAATGTTTCTTTTAATGTTATGTATGACTGAAGCTGTACTTATGACTGCAGAGTCAGTTATGAAACCCTAACATTCTACCTTGATTATAGTTGGTTTCAAAAACATCTGTGAATGGGAAACAAAAAAATGTCATTTTTTCTTGTCCTACATATTAACAGATGCATTAGTGCAGAAATAGGGACATATATTGATATAGAATAATTGTAGTACTCTAGTGAGGATGCATGCACACTAATGGAAATCTAATGTAAGAGCAATCTATTATGAGAAAACCCAAGTGTTTTAGGACTGCAGTAATTAAAACTGCACTGTAAGAAATGCATAGCAAATGGGAATATTTAATTTGTATACTAGGATACAGGACTGCTCAGATAGGAGTTGGGAGTGAGGTTTTTGGGAGATATATGAGAAGACATTCTAAAAGCTTTTGTGATCCTTAGAAATTGGGTTTGAAACCAATATGTTTTTGTATAGTTGATAGAATTTATAAGATACTATGTATCAATGTACTGATGAACAGACTTAGGTATGATTGTGACCATTTGTTACATAGTGGACAACTTTTACCAGACATTAGGTATAAAAATATTGATTATTAGATTTAGGTTTGAATCTTGTTTCTTAAATTATAAGGGCATGCAGAAAGTTGGTGTAATCTGTAGGGTGGAACCATGAACGCTGATCTAGGCACACAGTTAACATTTAGTTAGGATAATAAGGTAGGAACATGTATTAGCAGGCTGGAGGGAAAGGTGGACCCATTCTGAAATGCAACATCTAGTTAAGAGTTTTACCAAATAATGTCAATTTTCTGAACATTAGAACACAAACTGTTGAGGTTATTAAGAAGTTTTTGTGTTGGCACAAGCCCATTGAACCTTCAATGGCTTTATGAATGGACTTTTCTCAAAACAGAAATGTCTTGAGAAAAGTGACTATGGGACAGTAAACCCTAACTCAATGAGCACTTAAAGGCCATATGCAGTGGAAAGTGTTCCAATACAGCAGCCCTCATAATATCATTGTGCAGTAGAATTTAAATAAACTGCCTAAAACTCAAAGGAGTATTTCCTCAGTGACAAACACAACGCTTCCCCACAGTGCTCACATGCACCATTTGTCAAACGTCATTATGCACACCGTGTTGATGATGTTAGGTCAGAAGTGTGGGTTTCTGTGCTTCAACCAGTCTTGTCTGATAAAGAAAGAAAAAGAAAGAAAGAAGAGAAGAAAATGACATCAAGGAGTCAGAGTTCCGCTGTGGCAACCCCTAACCGGCAAAAAGCCGAAAGACTATACTTTTTTTTGTGGGAGGTAGAATGAGTACAGTAATTTTTAAATTTAAATGTTGGTCATTTTCTTATTTACTCAGTTTCATAGATTAGTACTAGGCTAACTGCCCCTGTGGGCCATTTTCAGCCTAGCCACTTACCCCATGTGAGAATCAAACCCTGCACCTTATGTTTGTAAGGTAAACACCTTAACCATTATGCCAACCTCCCACCCCAAAACAGAAAGTTTCCACCAACAACTTTACGTCATTCAGCAATACCCAATTTACAGGTGAACATCAATAAAGATTAACAGGATCAGCTCTGAAGTTGCTTTTTTACAACACTCCTATTTTCACATAACATTTTTACTTTATGTGAGAATAAGAGTAGATCTGCCCCAATCCACTTGAAAAAAGTGAACTGAAATGCAGATGCTGCATTTCATGTTGTTATGTTATACATGATGTTTAATGTGTGTGACTGATAATGCAATGTTCTACTGATGCTGACTGTATAAAATAGCAGAGGACAAGTGTGCTGTGATTAAATTGGTAAATCTTTCTGCTGATGCATTTGGTCAAGAAAAAAGCTTAACATCTGTCTGTTTTTTTCTTTTCATATCAGAGGAGGAATATGTAAAGAACTGATCTGTTGTTTATTCTTTGTTCTTGCCCCCAAATTATTGTGGTCTATCCCACCCAAATTAAAACAGGCCAAGAATATTGAAAGTGGAAGAAGAGATGTAGACACTCAGACATGAATTTTGAAAATGAAAAGGTGTGGAAGCTGAAACGCTTAAATCTTGAAATGATGATTTTCTGCTGAAAAGATCGAGATTAAAGGATTTGAAGTTCAAAAATATTTTCTGCAAATACATTTTTGACTTTTAAAAATAAAAATAAAATGGACGTTTTAAATTTTCTGCAAAACTGAGTATGAAAAATATCAAGTAGGAAAGATAGAATCTATTTGTGATTCAAATCTGAATAATTTTATGGAGTACAGTAAACAGATATTTTGATGTACTTTTCTTATGTTTTGTCTGAGACTGATTTTTTTTCTTTGTACTTGGAAATCTCTCTCACCTCTGTGGAATATTGTGAACCAGAGCTGCTGCTACTGTCACATTCTTTTTGTTTGCCGAGGACTGTTATTTTTTTTTTTTTTTTTTTGAGGACTGCTATTTTGACTTGTGGAAATTTTAATTTATTAAGGACATTTAACCAAGGATTTCTGGATAACAAACTTGTTGATTTTATATTTAAACTGAAGCTTCAGTCAGCTTCAGTAAATTATTAGAAACAACAACTGACTAACAAAGTTTAAATTTTTTCTGCCACCATGCTATCTGTATAGAACATTTTATTTTATTTTTCCCTCTGCAATTGCTATACTCCCAGGGATTCAGAAAAAGACCCAGATCTTGTGGTAGGAGCCAGTGTAAAAACTGGCTTTTTATGTAATATGGATATTTACGATTCAGAGAGATGTAAGCTGCAATGTAGAAAGACCTCTTATTGGCTAATTTCCATGTTTCTGAATTGCCTTTAACTACTGCAAGTGCAAATCAGCACTTTCCTGTGGCAGTTGACACTCCTGGCCCACGTATTACATTGACACAGATACTGACTCATTCACTCCATCACACACACACACACACACACACACACACACACACACACACACACACACACACACACACACACCTCATACCTGTCCCCAAGCTGTTAGGACATCCCCAGTATCTCTTTGTAAGTTCATGTTCCTGCTGTCATAAATCAGTGCTCTTTACAGTGTCAGTAATGCCAGTTCATGTCCCTGCTGTCATACGTCAGTGCTTTTTGCAGTAAGTTAGTAATGCCAGACCTTAGAGTTTCATTCTTACTAGTGTTCCTAATGTGCACCTCGATGCTAGATCTTTTGATCTATTAACTATTTGAGTCCACATAGTAATTTCAGCAGTCTTCTTGGTGTCATATGTGTTCCTTCTAGCTTTGTCCAGAAGCTTGCCTATACACCCATTCCTCTCAGCTGTCTGTATGTCTGTCCATGGTTTTACAGGACTTTCCTACTGCTGCCTTTTAAAGGTGCCTTGTCCCAGGTAAACTCACAAACTGTTGCAGTAGCTGAATCATGCCAGAACTTAAAATGTCATACTTCTTGTCATCCAAAAAACCCTGCTACACAAACAGATTAGTTAGCATAGTGGGTTATTATTACTGTTCACTGTGTCAGGGGTACAGAGTTCAAAACTGCTTTTCTTTTCAATGTTACTTTTCTTTCCCCAACAATTAAGCATAATTTTTTCAATGTTCTTGGTGTCTTTGGTGGAAGAGAGGAATGATATCCTCTATGAGGGGTGGGAGTACACAGGGTTTGAATCTTTTCAGTGTCTTCACAGTACACTACATAATGTATCCCCAATCCATATCTTTTTAAATGGCATTATCAAATGATGTTAACGTTATTTCTAGTATCTAGTGTTCCCCCTGATACACATCTTTTTTCCTCACTGCTAAGGCATAATTTTAAAGATCATGTGCAATGGAAAGACCGACTTACCACACTCGTCACCCATAGTAGCCCTCATAATATTGCCGATTGTGTATTAGAATTTAAATAAACCTTCCAAAAATTCTGAATGAATAAAAACTTATTTTACCATAAAAATACAATATTTGCCCACACTTCTTTAATGCACTTTTTGTCCAACATCCTCACAGACAGCATGCTGATGATGTAAGGTGGGGTTCAAGGGTATTTGCTTCCTCCGGTTCTGCTTGACAAAAGAAAAGATAAGAAAACTGACATTAAAGAGTAATATTTAAGGAATACGCATAAATTCCTTAAATACTAAAGTTCATGTGCCCAGCACTATAACTGCCTTTTGGGGGAAGGTCCTTGGCTCTCATACCCTGCAAGGCTCCATAGCCATAGTAGAAGTTCAAAGTTAAAAATAAAAAAGGTTAAGTAATCACATCATACCCATTTCCCATTTAACCTGTATATTGCTCTGTTAGGGGAAAAGGCCATAGTAAACAAGTTCTTAAATGTAAAAGGTGATTGTTTTCTTATTACTCAGTAAAGATAGCAGAAAGCAAAACAAGACATTTCCGCCACTGACTTTACAACATCCAGTAATGCCCATTACAGGTGTACATCAATAAAGAATCACAGGATCGGTTGTGAAGCTGCATGCGTGTAACACACTTATTTTCACATAAACACATTATTTTATGTGAAAATAGGCATAAAACTGCCACCTAGTCACAAAAAAACTTCTCGAAAAAGGCAATTTTGCCATGTTGCACATTATCTTTAAAGAGTTATACATGATGTCTAGGATTTCCCTCCAGTGTTGGAGGATTTGCACTGTAGTCTAGAGAAGTGCAGAGGAATGACAGCCCCCAACCAACACACATGCATGTACACATACACACACGCACACACACAGCTCCATCCGCCATAATTACCTATTCCCACTTATACACACACTCAAACACACACATGCGCTCACACACACATACACATGAGTGGTCAGGTTACTTTACACAGCTGAGCAATTCAGAGAAATGGGGGGCAGGAGCATATTGCTAACTACCATATTCTTCTCCACAGAATGCCTCATTAGCATGTAGTATGGCCACAGCGACAGACCACCATGATGCTGCAGAACTTTGTGCTAAACAGCTAAAGTATCATTGTAGGGCTGTCTCTGCATATAAAATGTTTACAACAAGGTACACACTCCATGTACACCTAGAGGTAATCTTCCTGAATCAGCCCCACTGTCTTCTATAAATAATTAGAGGTATTTATACAATTTTCCTTTGTTCATTTGTAAATGCTTGTCAACAGTGGCTTAGTTTCTAATGAATAGTATCCTCAAAGTACTGGGGTGGATGTTGGTAGATACTCTTTAAGAAGTCATACTGCTTGGCTAACATCTATTATAACTTAATGTCTGATAGGGCATTGGAAGAGTGTTCAGTATTTAAGATCTTGGCATTAGATTAGTAATCTGATGTCTTGTACCATGAATACCGGAAAAGGGTACTGTCACTGGAAAACATTCCAGAGCACCTCCTGGGAAACACTGAATAAGTATGCAACAAAATAATTTGCTTAAGTCTCATTTGCTGTTGGTAAGATTGCACTAGAATGTGAACATGTTGGAATCTGTCAAGTATGTCTAAGGTAAAACATTTACAGACTGAAAACAGCTGAAAGCTGTAAGAATGCCAGACTTGTAAATCTTGTTGGTAAAATCCTGGAAAGTCTGCAATTATAATTCCCATGTAGTGGGAGGCTGGCATAATGGTTAAGGTGTTTACTTTACAAGCACAACATACAGGGTTTGATTCTCACAGGGGGCATAATTGGTTAGACTTGGGGCAGTTAGCCTAGTAATAATCTATTAACCTAATTCTATTTAGAAATGTAAAGCTTATTTAGGTGTGACAAGTGTCATTTATAGCCCCAAATAGTACATATTTCCCCTAAGCTTTACAGAACAGACACTACTTATACACATAATAAATGCCTGTTTTATGGATTCAAGCTCTTAAACTCCCTATACTTCACATTGGTTGTGGCTGCTGCAGTAAGATTCAAACCACATCTATCCATGACATTAATCTGTAACAGTGTGACAGAAGTTAAGGTCAATATTCCTGTTTCTGACAAATTTGGTGACAACAGTGGTGAAATTCAAACCCACAATGTTTGTGTCACACATATTTTAAGCGGAAAATACAATAAAATGTATAAGTATATGTACCCATAATATATAAAGTCCAGGGGAGTATAGCTTATATTAAATGTCATGGTGAAAACCTTGGCAGATTGATAGAGTCCACCTTTTTGTTTTATTGTAGGAATATAGATTGAAGATTTATTTTACTAAATAGTTTTATCAAGAGGTAAAGTCTTCTATGTGCCTATCATTTTTATTCTATGCCCGATAAAACTATTGAATACATTTTTTTTCTAAGTAGGTGTTAGATTACACAGAAATAAATCAAGTTTTATCATTGACTGAAACAGCATATACCCACATGGTATTACTTTAAAAACAATAACTTTCAGCTATGCATTGTCACCTTTAGTCCTATACTTTAGTTGATTTCCTGAGCTTTTCTCAGGAAGAAACTTAAAAAGGTATACTTGGACAGCTGTGCAGGATGCAACTAAAGTAAGCTCAGATTCCATATTTGTGCAGAAGTGTAATAAACAAATACTGCTTTGAAATGGTTTCTGTTTTAGCAAAGATATTCTGGGGAAAGGTGTGTTCTGTTCAGGTGAAAGGTGAAGGGCCATTCACATATAGCCAGGATAACTTTAATTGTGGCAAGTCACCATTAATGCCCTATTTAAAGGCTGACTAAAAAACATGTGTTTTATAGAGATTTTAGTTTTGTTATGAGCATTTAGTACCAGAGCTCTCACTGTCTCACTAATCTGGATATGTGAATCCTTCTCCCATATCTGCTGTGGATAAATCAGTGTCATAATTTAAGTAAATGTTATTTGAAACTGTTTCTGTCTAAAGGACAGATGTTGTGATATGCTAGATTGAATACTAATAAAGATTAAGTATTCCAATGAAATCATATACATTTTTTATAATAGGGAATATAGGAAATAGTCCTTATGCAACAGAAATAAATAAAAAAATATAGAACAATGTCAACAAAATTTAGTGAAACCAGCTTTTAGTAGAACTAGAAACAAAGACAAGGCTGCAAAGTCTGCTAATACGCTTAGATAAGCGATCACATATAATTGTCATACTAACCAGATAAAAAATGTTGTAGAAACACATTGGCATATCCTAGAAGGTCTCATTTATGCTAAAATGGAGGATTATGTGGATAACATGCCTAACTTTTATTATAAAAGAACACAAAGCTTGAAGCAAAAACTTGGATATAAAGAGTAGCAAGTTTATAAGCATTATATGAATTATAGTCAGAGTAAAGGCACATCCCCATGTGCAAACAGTTTTTGTAAATTCATATATAGAAAGAATATTTTTATGCATTCCACCACAAAGAAAAAATACATCATATGCTAACTGTAATACAAAAAACTTGGTTTATATTGAGATATGTCGTGTACAATGCATTTTATATCAGTAAAATAAATTGCAAGTTAAATGAACAAATATGTGCCCATATCTCTGATATTAAGATAGGAGTACAGAAGAATGCCTTATGCAAACATATACTCAGTCAGTATAGGCAGGGAACACCTATTCAAATTTGTTGTTCTCCAATTAGTAATGTAGCATATTAACGGTGGAGATATTGTCACTGAGACTGAAAATGTTGAGTGTACATGGATAAATAAATTGCATGCTGATAGTCATGTAGGACTGAATGAACCTGTGTTGAAGTTAAAACAACAGAAAATATAATACATTAATGTTTTAAAAAGTTTTTATACATTTGAAGACTTTTATATACTCAGTCCCTGGGATTCAATAGCCTCCTTATAGGCTTCTTTCGAAGCCTACATTGAGTTTATATGTGTGCATAGTGATGCATGGTGAGCAGCAGAGTTCATTGCATATTCATGCCGCACACCACATTTAAATGTAAATGCAGATGTCATTCATTCTGTTATACCCATTATGAAAGGTCTACCTAAGATCCATAAAGACTCTCTCAAACCGCCCATGAGACCTATTGTTGCTGGTGGAGGCTGGGTAATGGAACCCCTATCTAAAGGACACTACTCATTTTTTAAAGGACTTGACTGACTTTCTACATAATTCAGATATTATTTCATGTTTGATGGTTACTTTAGATGTTAAGAATCTCTTTATGTCTATTCCCAATATTTATAATATTGAAGCCATAAGAGAAATTTTAACTATTGAATGTGTTTTTACTAGCAATACTATTAATTTAATTTGCATGTTTGTAGATTTGATTCTAGAAAATGTTTTTATATTTGACCAACAATTGTATTTGCAGAAATGGGGTGTCACAATGGGCACCACATGTGCCAACTCCTATGCTAACCTGATTATGCATTTTTGTGAGAACAAACGTCATTTTTGTGATGAATTTTCAGATTATATAAAGTTTTACAGAAATTTTGTGGATGGCATCTTTTTATTATGAATCCAGAAAAAGAAGTGAATTCCGCTAAAGAATGCTCAGCAGAACAAAAAACAATGTAAATATTGGAAGAACGTTGCACCACAGGTATTAGTATTTCATCTGAGTATTCAAAACTTGCTAAACAACCAAAATGGCAGAAAGACAGCTTCAAAACAACAGCTTCAACAACAGGCTTTTACCATGTTGAATCCACAATATATGAAATATAGAGCTTTGCTGTTGTAAAAGTCAAGTGGTGTTGTAACAATGGACAAGCGCTTTCAGCTTTTTCAAGCCTTCTTCAGAGAAAGTGCTTGTCCATTGTTTACATCAGAAGGGTTCTTCACTTTTATGTTAGTTTTTTCTGTTTTTATGACATCCACATGTTTTAAAGCTGTGGAATTGCAATGCCACTTGACTTTTACAACAGCAAAGCTCTACATTTCATATATTGTGGATTCAACATGGTAAAAGCCTGTTATTGAAGCTGTTGTTTTGAAGCTGTCTTTCTGCCATTTTGGTTGTTTAACAAATTTTGAATACTCAGATGAAATACTAATACCTGTGGTGCAACGCTCTTCCAATATTTACATCTTTTTATTATGGTCGGGGGGAGGATTTATTATGCAGGTTTGTTTCCAACTTAGAGTCTACCATCAATTTTTTTAAAATTCACCCTTAAGTACTCGCACTTGGAGATTGATTTCTTGGATGTCTTACTTAAAAGAGAGTTAAATGTAGATATCACCGCTTCTCTATATCGTAAAGAATGTTGGAGAAATGGGTTGTTAGTTAATGGGAGTATGCATCCTAGGCACATCTTCCCCGGTATTCTTAAGAGTTAATTCTGTAGAATATTTAGATTAGGCATTAGCGAGGTTGACCGAAAGAAAGAATTACACACACTCACAGGGTTACTTTATAACAGAGTTTATAGTGAAAAATTAGTAGACAAGATTCATGAGGAAACACTGGCCAATACAATGAACTCACTAAGAGATGTTGATAATGATACTCAGATTACAGCCATTGTTTCAACACTCTCCCAGGCATAGGGTATCCTTTATCACTAAGTATACCAATGATGTGAATGTAATATGCACCATTATAAATAATAATTGGCATATTTTAATAACAGATCAACAGACAACTGATATAGTCAGAGGCATACCTCCATTTACTTACAGGAATAATAGAAGCTTAAAACAACTATTATGTGACTGAAGATATCGTAGGATGCCCAGGGAGAACAGGTTGAGCACTTTTTCTTGTAGAACCTGTAAGGTTTATAAAGTTATATCTAAGCAACAAGAATTTATTCATCCCAATATGATGTTCAACTTTACAATGAGATTTTATGCTGACTGCACTACCACACACGTAATTTATTTAGCTACCTGCAATTTCTGCCCTTGCTTTTATGTGGGTAAAACCATTAAGAGACTGAGGGATAGGGTAAGCAGGTATTTGTATGAGATAAGAACTAAAAATATTAAGAATGCATTAGCCAAGCATATCATTGAGCAACCAGATCATAGTTTTAGTTTTAGGGTACTACAGCAGGTTACTGATACTATTGGGGGTGGTGATATAAATAACTACCTAGAATGAGCAGTTACACTGGATTTTGAAATTACAGGCTCACAGATATCCAGGTATCAGTGCTAATGTTAGCATAAAACCTGTTTTGAGTGGGCGTAAACCCAATGTGTAAAGAGAGATGGGATCTGTTTCATGTGCTGTTTTGTGATAGGAAGGTTTGATTTATAAAATGACTTTGTGTTAGTATTATGGTAGGCTCTGAAGAAGCCTGCAGTACATGAAAATGCTTATCCTTTTGTCTTTATTTTCATTTTTATTAAAGTATACTTCTACCATGGCTGCCCTACTGTTTTTTTAGTTATTTGTTCACTACTTTTCCATTTTTGGCATTTGGGTGTTGCTAACTGGTTTTCATTTGTTGTGCTACATGAATAATGCAGATTACATCTATCAGGGACCTGACATACAATTGGGGTTGGGTGCATATTGTGAAGCTGTGCAAACTCATTTGCCTGAATATGAGCGTAATCTCAGCAGAGGTTTTCAGCAAGTGGGGCACAGGTAAAGGATCCTGGACAACATTAAAAATGTAACAGATATGATGTAGCATTAACAACTCACAAAGGTCAGTTGCACACAGCTGGGATATTATTAATGTCCATTTAGATAAGTCCATGATGACATGTTGGTCTACCTCACAGATGAGGAGAGTCAGGATGTGAATATACATGCATACATCGAGTGCTGTCCCATGAAGTCAGGTGGGTCTATATAGATGTACACCCTTCTACAGTAACATAGCCCATGCAGGGGGTCCGTTGAAGTGTGTATTCAACCATATCTGGAAGGTGTATTTGCTGAATCACACTATAGGTGATCTGTGATATTGTCAGAGCCCATTGATTTTGTGTGATAGGCCTTGATGAAGGTAAAACGGTGCATACTGCCTATCTATAGCTGGCCTAGGGTTTTGGCAGAATCCCCCATGCGGGTATCATTTAGAAACTCTTCCAGCTTGGGATTACCTTTACATGATTATGTGGGTAACCAATTGGCTCACCAACAGAACACATACTGTGAAAGTTGGTGAATCAACATGTAGCAGTAGCACTGTTACCATTAGCATACACCAGAGATCTGTGATTGGTCCTTTACTGTTTGGATGTTCTCTTTTGCATGCACCTCATCAGACACATGCAGCAGCTGGAGAGAACACAGGGGTTTCTCACCAAGAAAACACAGGGCCTACAAACCATGCCATTATAGATTGAAAGCCATGTCACTTTAATCTGTATCTTATAGTATGAGATGACTTCTACCTGGCCTCCAGGACAGTGTCTGACCATGCCCTGGTGGGAATAGTGAATATCCACAAATCAGATATAGCTAATGACATCAGCAGTGTCTGTTGAGGAGAATATGGAAATAGTGTCCCGCATGTTGGTGTAAAAGGCCCACTGTAATGTCAAGCAAGAGCACAAACACACACACAGCCAGTTGACTACAGTGAGAATAGAACTCTTACCTATCTAAATACACAGGTTAAAAAACTCTATATTTAAGGCAAGTTCCACAGCTCAAGTCTGACTTGGAGTGTCTCAGACAGCACTTTATAGCTGAGGACATCAACAGTGTCTATTCAGGAGAATATGGTAAAAACAGTGTCCCACATGCTGGTGTAAAAGGCTGTATGTAATGTCAAGCAAGGGCACAAATACACACCAAGTTGATTGCAGTGAGAATAGAACTCCTACCTAGCTATGTATGCTGATTACATAACTCAGTACTTTATGCAAGCACCACAGCACAAGTCTGACTTTTATAAGACTGCAGGTCAACTTATAGTGGATGGCATCAGTAGTGCATGTTGAAGAGAAGATGGTGGAAGGCCTGCATGAAATGGATGTGTAGGCATATTTAAGTATTAAAATACTGTCAATCCATGGGATTGAAGTGGTAACTGTAGGATACACACTTCTCTTCTGGTTAGACACACAAACACACACAGTTTACTGCAGTGAGAACAGAACACCTGTCTATCTAAATGCACAGACTACAGAACTCAATACTTTACACAAGTGCCACAGCACAAATTTGACTTTTACAAGACTGAAGATCAACTTATAGTGGATGACATCAGTAGGGCATATTGGAGAGAAGATGTTGGGAAGCCTGCATGAAATGGATGTGCAAGTATCAAAATACTGTTGATTCATGGGATTGAAGGGGTAATTGTAGGATACACACTTTTGCTCTTCTGGCTAGACACAGACACACACACACACACACACACACACACACACACACACACACACACACACACACACACACACACACACACACACAACTCCAGTGAGAACAGATCTTCTACCTAAGTACACAGCCTACATAACTCAGTAATTTATGTAAGCACCATGGCACAAGTCTGACTTTTACAAGACTGCATGTCAACTTATAGTAGATGACATTAGCAGGACATGTTGGAGAGAATATGTTGGGAGGCCTGCATAGGTTCATCACTTCATAGGTTCATAGGAGGTTACTAGCCTGATGGCCCTAGGGTGTTTACATGTGAAAAGACAAGTACCCTTATTGTGCATAGTTAGATGGTCATTATTATAGTGATTTTGTGATCAGCACCAAATGGCCCTGTCGAAGAGGGATATAGGTGCCACCCCAGGGGTGAATTTACAATCACCCATCCAGTTGTCAAAGTTGCACTTGAATAGAGTCATTGAGGAGCACTGCTTCACATGCAGTGGGAGCCTATTTTAAAGGAGTGGTAATAGCTGCGAGATATATCTGTTTCCCCAGCATGTTCTGTTTATGTCATAGGCTAGGTTGAAATCCCTGCAGCAAGTCATTTTGTCCCATTTAATTCGCAGATGCCCAGCATTTCCAGTACAGCAGGGTCTGAGACTGCTCTGTAGGCCAGGTATAGGTCACCTCTCAGCAGCCTGCATGATACTGAGTACACTGACAGTTCTTTCAGTCTTTCCAAATATCTCATGCTTTGTAGGTCCTGCTTTCTCCTAGTCACAAATCTCTATGTTTTCTCCAGTTGTGTAGATGTGTGGTGAGGTACAGACTGAAGGGAGAATTGTACTGGTCTGATAAGGGTAGAGTACAGCAGAGGTATGACCTCCCTGGTCGTGGATGTGATGGTCTTATTTATGAGGTGCAAAATGTAGAATGTGTGTCTTACCACTATGGTCACATTGTGATTGAAGGGAAGAATGCTATCAACATGCGTTCCCATGGCTCACAACACTGTGTTTGAGTTTAGGGGGTGCTATGTATATCATATTTAGCAGGGGTACTGCATTGCCAAAGGGAACAATGAGACATATTTTGCTTTAAAGTTCAGTCCATGAGTTTGGCACCAATCATTTGTCTGTGTCAGCTCCTTCTGTAATATGTTAACATAGTTGGGTGACTCTATATGACTGCATCCAGTTAACAGTCATCTGCAAACTTGGTAAGCCACAGGCCATCAACTTTTGCCTAGACTTCAGATAAATACTTTCTAAACATTTGAAGGCCCAGCACAGATCATTGTAGTATTTCACTGGTAAGTGGTCTAGTGGTGGAGGTGCACTCCCCACCTTTGACAGTCTGTTGCTGAGCCAGTTGGCTATGCATCTGCTAATGTATGGATTAACTCCCAGATGGAAGACTTTTTCTGTGATACCTGAATGAGGTATAGTGTCAAAGGACTTGGGTAACTCACCATAGGTGGTATGTCCTGTTATCCCTCACCCAGGTCTTTGAAGTCAGTATCAAAGAAGTCCATAAGGTATAATAAGCAAGTGTGTTGAAGGTCACCTATGTCCCTGCAGATAGGTTCCATGCTGATTCCTTTCCTTGCCTTGCAGATAAGGCTTTGTAGGCTTATGGGTCAATAGTTCTAGTTCTGAATGTTATCAAATTGATGTGCATTGCATATCACACAAAATTTGATATTTATTTCTCTAGTGTAGGTGATATATATGTGGAGAAAGTACTGAGACACTGGGGTTGCAGTGCTTGGGGGAGACAACACATGGCTGTATTGTAAATATGTGACATATTGTTAGATAGGGCCTTCACTTTATGTTTACATGTGTAATTTCAAGTCATAGACAGGAAATGGGCAGTAAACAGCAGTAACAAATAATAATATTTGCTTTTCTGTAGCGTGGCGAGCAGCTGGTTTGCACAATGGTTAGCAAACTGTTTGTGCATATGAGATACACATTTTCAATACTTTCCATGTTTACAAGTAGTTAAGCAGTGCACAAATGTGAGCCACATTGCAAAAAGTCTGAGAGTTAGTACTGAGTCTATAAAACACACCTGCTGCTTCACTGACTCTGTCCCAATATGTATAAATGCATTGAGACTTTTCTTTTGAGCCCAGATGATACTGGGTTTGAATCCAGGTGTATCCAATACTTTTAAAGACTTTTAAATAAACATTCATCCTGCAATAACATGCATTATTTATAGTGCATGTGTTGCTGTTCATTGGCATACAACAGTGGGGTTAAGGGCATTGAGCAGAGGTAACTGCAGCATAGTACCATCTCTCTCTATCAGTGCACATTGATGCATGATGCAAAATTTCGCACATAGAACCCAAAAAGTGAAAGGATCCACTGCTTTTTTTGCTGTTTATGTGTGCTGTGTGTGATGATATTTTTGACCAGATTAAAGGTGTTAAAATGGGGTAAATAGGAAAGTGGTGAAATGGGGAACAAGCATGGGGAAAAACAAAGGGAATGCAACACAGGAATGTGCACTAGGGAAGTAGAAAAGAACCATAGCTATCAATTTATTTAACAGTATAAACTGAAATATGTGCAGAATATTAATTGAATGTGGACTGTCACCTCCAGAAATAGGGGTGACAACAACACAACAGTCATGTTGTATAGCTAACTGGACCAAACCAAGTGCATCAGTAAGACAAGTGTGTGAAATGGAGAGCTATTTATGGAATTATTTTTTTGTTCTTGTGGAAGATGTTCACATTTTCTTTTTAAATTCAGTAAGAGACTGCTGGGTAAAGGATGTAGGTATGTCTGGTCAGGTAAGTTGGTAGGTGAAGAAGCAAATGCAAACATAAAAGAAAAACAAGACAAGAGACAGTGATATGATGGACACAAAGTTAGGGGACACCATGATTAGGGTGAGGAAGCGGACAATGCAGGCTCATGGACATCAAGCTTGGATACAGTGAGAATTGCATCTTCACCCACTGGACTGTCGTCACTGCCCCATAACTCCTATGGTGGATGGAGTGCTTGACATCTCCTCCTCCTATGGACTTTGAGGGAGAGCAGCCTCACCATCTGGTGTAGGTGTACACCAATGTTACAGTGCATGACCCTACGCACCATCCGTGAAATCTCCCTGTGGGTTATGAAATCACCACCTGTGCCACTGCTCCCATAGGGTACCACTGCACTATCTTCTGGGGAAGTATCTGAAAGCACAGCTAGTGCAGGGGCAGCAGAGGCAGTGCTGACAAGTTGGCTCCAAGACATGCTGAGCATCAGTGTTGGAACTGGCGGAGCAGGGCAGGCTTATCCACTGGGGCTGACCTACCTCACTGTGCTGTGTAGCATTTAGGGATGTGGTATATAGGGATGACATGGAGACATTCTGATGACACAATAGAAAATAAAAAGAAAGAGATAAGGTTTGGGGTGAGAGAAAAATAGATAAAATTAGTACCATCATAAGTGAAATACAATACATTAATACAACTATACAACTCTTTTATACAATGCATTAATACAATTATAGAACTCTTATCTGAAGTATTACATTTAAGTATAGACTCTAACAGATGTACACTATACTACAGATTGTTAAAAGTAATGCTTGAGATTTGCACATATCGCACATATGTGCGTTTCAGTTACACAGATTACAGTTTACAGCAGGGCATTTATGCCACTGGTAAAACATTTTTAATTTAATGTAAATATTATTAAAGAAATAACAGTATTGTATAGTTGAGAACTGTGGTATTTGAAACCACAACCTCTAACTACAGTCTAATATTGAACTCTTACAATGGGTTTGTGCTACAGACTAATGCATTAATACTTGCTTTTACAGCTGGGATATACATGTTCAATTTCATACAACTCTATAAAAGACCAATGAAAGCTATATTTAACTTTTAATGTTACAATAACACATCTCTTCTGCTGCATACATACCACTTGCTTCCTCTCAATTTCTCCAGTTGAGCAATATGAGCCTGCCAATTGAACACACACACAGTGGCAGCTGGAAAATGAACAGAATAGCATTATGCATACCAGTCTTTCCTATATTTAGCTTTCTAAGTCTTACATGTACTCTCTTATTATCATACTAACACAGTTTTGGGATGTCCACAGTCTCAAATTCCTCCAAGCTTTCCAGTACATGAGATACCAGTGGCACTGGATACAGTCTGGGCCAAACAATTCCATGCCTCAGACTTGTACTGGGAGACAGAATAGTCCTCCTGCAGAAGCCTTTGGTCGCGATGCTTTACCAGTAATCCAATAAATATCCTGGAGTCCTGGACACCCCAACGTTGTGCCCTAAACCTGGCACATTCCCCTTTAACAACAGCCATGTCTACCAGCTGAACTAAAACTATGGAAACTGATGCTTTCCCGCCAATGCCAGTTATCATGTTTACTGGTAGTGCACAAACCAGAGCAACAGTGTCAACCACATTTGTACAATGTTAAGCAGAGAGCACAACTGCCAAACAGGGATTATTAAATAATTGAAACTGGAAGGTTAGTCTGACACTTGGCCTTAGTTTGAGGGGTGTGTACTGATGTAGCCTGGAAATATATATTGTAAATTGGAAGGTAACTGTTAGGTGAGTTAGGTTTGCAGACATGTACTGGAGGCATAATTGTAATGACCTGACACATTTTTACCTTTATACACCCAGCAAATTGATTTTTACACTGGGGTTCAATCCCAGACATAAGGGGCAAACATTTTCTTCCGCAGTGTTGATTTTTCATCTTTGCCACAGAAGAAATGCTGCTCAGACATAGTCAGGAATCATACATTAATACAGCTGGCAGTTTGGGCTGTTACACTTGTATATGTGTGACCTGACAAGTTTATTGGATAAAGATCCAGTTGTATATGTGTCTTAGGTGACTGTGAAGTCCATGTAAGTCCAGATAACAGAATTATACTTACAGAAATATAGCGCACAGTATAGTCTCAGTCATTCATCTGAAAACACAATAATGGGCCTCATCCCTCATACATATAATTCATATCAGCTCCTCTATCTAAAGTATTATAAGTGAAAGTGAATATAATGGGAAATAGAACAATAGTAAAAATCTAAGGAATATCCTGCATTAAAACCCAGGACCATGTGTATGGCAGTCCTACTCTTATACCTGTTGCATCAAGAATGTTGAAATAACACTTGTCTATTTTTCAGTTCATTGCTATAAACAAAAAAAAAAAGTTGCATACCCTGTATTAGAACTCAGGACCATCTGTACTCCAGCATAATACTTGCACTTGCTGCCATAGGATGAGTTGCATGACATTCCCTAATTTACTAATTATTCTTAAGGTCTCTGTGTTAACTTCTACGCAACACCTCTTACTGAATTTGTGTGGTACCCAAAAGAATTAATTGAATGCATACAGTTTTAATTATTGGCTGTCTGAGTCCTGTATGCAGATGTTCTGTCTGCTTCCTGGGTGGGTCAGTTGTCCAGTTTGTGAACTGCCTCTCTTCACTCAAAGAAGATAAGCACAGCCAAGCCTGACATTCTTTTCCCTCTGTTTCCTGTGACTGTACTAAGTGGCACATCACACAATAACTGCAAATCCCAAAAAGAAAAAAAGGACAAGTGGTTGAAATAAGATAAATCAATCTATGACATACACACTAGAAAATGTTGGTGCACATGAGATATTTCTACATAGGTCTGGATTTGAACGCTCACTCTAATGGAGCTTCAGAACAAAGGAAGGGTACCTTAGCCATCTTTGCCAAACAAACAGCTTTGCAGCAAGGATCTGAAAGCATTCTGCATACAACCAATTGCAACATCATCTACAGTACTATGAAACCATGCAACTATCTGTTCATTTATTATTTTTGGATGTAGTGCACTAAGTGATCACACAACCAGTATGACTATTTCTCTTAAATAGGCAGCTCTGTCTTATCTCTCTGTGTTTATCATTTTTCTCTTAAGTGACCAGCAATCTGAGACATACTATATCATTGTCCTTAAAATGTGTGAGCATATTAAATGACAATAATATCATATGCAGTTGCCAACAAATGAAGGGATGGTTGAATGTTAATGAACAGAACCTGTGAATTGTATGCTGCTTACTTGCATTTCCAACCTGACATTTATCACTTTGTAAGTCTAACCTGACACACCCACTTGATGTAGAGCAGCCTGAAGTGCTATTGTGCTTTGTTTCTCCCAGCCAGTAATCATTCACAGTTGCAATCCATTAAAAACAAAAACTGAGGGAGTGCACTAGTTTACATCTGCTACACCGAGCCAAGTATTTGGGATTCAGCAATGCTAATCAGTTAACACCTGAATTGCATCTTCACCATGCTAACAGCCCTGAATGTACACTACAAAAAGGCAATCATGTAGCTAGGGAAAATGAAGGTGAGGAGACTTGTTTATGCGGAGAATACAGAAAAGAGACTATTATTATGGGATATATCTGCACAGAGGATTACGGAATTTGAGAAGGTATGCTTGCATTTTGTCAGCAACATACTGCATATGCTGGAATGTAATTAAGAAAAAATCTGTAGCAAAGGCCTTTACATTTTTTTCTGTATGTATTACTTGGAAGTGTACTGATGCCATGGGCATGTTTGACAGGGCATTTCACAGGTATACATTATTGGCAATACCTTAATGGAATGGTCTGTGTTAAATCTGTAAACAAGTTTCAGGGACAGTTCATTTGATACCACGTTTAGCATTTCAAAGATGGTATACTAGCAAAATGTGTAATTTGCATGTTCTTGTTTTGCGGGGGGGGGCAAAGCTGCATTTCTGTTATGGCACAAACAAGGGCATGCTACTATTTGTTACTCTCCCTTTTTGCATCCAGCTTGTTCATATGTCATATCTCCAGACTGTTGATGTTTCTCCAGTGGGTAATAGTGAAAGGCTACCTTTTCTGTTATATCTGGAAACCATTATTTTGTAGTTATGTGATATGTGTATGTATTATCCTTATGTTGTCTTTTAGGACTATGTCACCCAGGTATCTCAATACTCAAAGAACACCCTTCATGGACACTGAAAATCAGATCATTGTTGACACTTTTAGGCAACATAGTGTCTCCCTGCTTGAAAAGGGCAGATTTGGCAGCATATTATTGACAATGTTAATGCCATGGGTGGCCACGGCAGGACATATGAGTAGGTGTGCCATTGGGCACTGACATGATCTTATCTACACAGAAGAGAGCAGCTGCAGTGGGCTGTGATCAGATGGGTACCAGGGGGGCCTGCTACAGAACCACCACTAACACCAAATGAAGAGTTCCTGTCCACTGTCATGGATCCAGACAGCTCCCAAAAGTGCAGAACAGCATGTCCTCGACATTGGTGCTACTGTTTTGGGGACAGCAAGGATGTCCCAGGAAGAGATTCCAGGTAGGCTTTTGTAATTCAGTTGTTGAATACTGTTGCATACTAAGACAAATTAAAGCAATACATTACTTCTGTTTCTCAAGATTTTTTTTTTTGGGGGGGGGGGTTGAAGATTGCTACAGTTAACAACACATTCCGATTGATTATCTTAGGTTGGAGTTGTCATCCAAGTTCATGTTAAAAGTATAGTTAATGGACATATAAAGGGAAAAAAGTATTACTCCCTCTGTTACTGTTAATTGTAATGATGTTGTCCTTACATTTTGCGTAACTTCTTCCAGGACCATCTGGCATGCAGAGGGCACCCTCATCTGCACATGGTAAGCCAAACATTTTTTATGTCAGTACTGATGAGCAATTCAAGGACAAAGAAATATTTTAGTGTGTGATGTTGATGTCAGGATTGTTGTGTAATTGCTGTACTGTCTAACAGTGGTGGCATTGTATTTTGTTAGCATATGTTGGAGTATAGTAGTTTAGGTATTCATTTTTCCTGTGCTCGTTGCTTATTATCACAGGTGATCCTGAAGGTGGAAGTGTGGGACTTCTACCACCGATGTCAGAGTATCAGCAGACTCAAATGATGATGGTGGCCAAACAGAGGCATAGTCAGGGAGTGCAGAGGTTGAATCTGACAAAGAGGTTGACATACAACCATCCACTGAAATTCCATCTGACACAGCCAGTAGGTCTATACCTACCCATTCCACTGAATCCACGGATATTTTACAGGTGGAGGGTGAGACAATTGATCAGGGAAGTGTGGTTACTACAGCTTTAGTGCCTTTTGACTCTGGATGTAGCCAAACTGTGGGTAAGGTGCCACATAGGAGGTTTGTTAGGGGTGCTCAGAGGAGACCTGCTGTCCATCCTCCAGCTGATTTGGGTATATCTTCCTGTTCCATTCATCATATGTTTATGGTCATCATGAAGGCACAGGCACATTCCCATTGGTGCTCCAGAGAAAAACTTAGGGTTGTAGATATGACACAAGCTGGCATGCATGACTGCCTCCGCTGCATTGCCGGTTCAGTGGATCAGATGAATGACACATTGGAATTAGCAGTGTCTGCAGGAAGGGGGATGGCATCTTCATGGGCATAGGTCAGCCACATCATCTGCTCTTAGCCAATGTAGCCAGGCCTGATCAGACCCCCATTGTGACAGATCTTCCACTGCTCCCTCAGTGGATGAGCTGTTCACACCCAGATGTGACAGGACATGGGGGTCATGATCCTGGGCATCCTCATAAGGGGACCTCATCCAGCAGACATAAGTCACATTCAGGTATCAGCAGTGCATCTGATCGTGGGTATGGACATGCCAGTGCAACTAGTGACAGAGCCAGCTCTCATGGTCAAGGACGACAACAATGAACTGCCACCTCTACCATGCATGGCTCACACCTGTCTGACATACCAAGATGTAAAAATGGCAGAGAGCTTTGCTGTGTTCATGCAGACGCTCACACACCAGTTTCACCTGGAGGACCCCTACAAATACACACACAGCAGTTACATGGCTCAGCAGTGTAGCTTAAAACTCATTTTGTCAAACTGGCCATTTGTTGATTTATCCAAATGGCTGCCTGCTTCAGTTTCTTAATCACGCACACTCACTGACCTTTTGTGTCAGCTGAGGCTTCATGTAAACCACCCCCAACACCCTGTGCAAATGATAACTGTGCCATATCCCTGTTTTGTGTCTTTTGGATTCAGGGATACATAAACTTTGTGTCTGATGCTCAGGGTGCATAGAGGTCTTAGTGTTAAGTATATCTGCATTTGTGATGTTGAACTGGTAATTGTACCTTTGACTTATATTAGTCTTAGAAAGTTAGATAGTTGATAGCATCAAAACTTTCCATCCTTGTTTTTAATGAACTTGTGAGGGTTGTGAAGTCTGAAACTGAAATATGTATCATTACTTACTAAATTCTCTCATTAACGATTTTCCAGTACAAAGATATGGTGCTAAACTGAAGGCATGTAGTGACCATCACTACTTTTGAGAGGTATGACTGTGTTAATCTTTGATGTCTGAGGCCTACTACTTAATAATGGACACATATAAGTCAAAGTCTCTGCTGTCACATGTTAAGGTAATTTCTGTAGAAATCACCCATCTTTTACTTATTTACACTACCAAATAACAAAATTCAGGGATAGACCAGCTATTTATATTATTACACCATACACTCCAGGTTCAACACTTAACCTTGTAAAGCAAGCAGCTGCAACACTTTTAGTTCAGGGTTGACTCTGAAGCAAGCAGTACACAGCCAATAAACGGGGAGGTAAAGGCTGTGAGAGTTGCCTGGCATCAATGTTACTATATGTGCAGATGAGGAAGGTTTTAGGCCCTTAAGTGGTGAGTGTGCTACGTGTTGTCTCAGCTAATACAAGGGCATGCTTAAGTCTGCCTACAACCACAGCAGCTGGTGGTTCCCCCTCTGACTCCTCATCTGCAATGTGTCTGTGGTGGCCTTGGTATTGATGGTGGGATGTGTGCTCCTTCCTCTTGCTAATCCTGCTGGAGCTGTTTTCTCAGGATGATGTTGTGTAGCATGGCACATACTATGAAGTTTTCAGTACAAGTCCATGGATTGTACTGAATGGCTCTCCCAGCTGTATCTAGGCACCAGAACTGTGATTTCAGCAGCCCAAACACATACACCCTCTATGATATTTCTGGTCTGAGCATGTGCCTCATTATGGTGTTCTTCAGTAGATGCATGTGCATTTCTGATAGGTGTCATCAGCCACAATTTCAGTGCATAACCTGCATCCCCCAGTAAATGCCCCTGTGGGATATCACCTCTAACAAATATCTGATAAAGTTGGGAGGTATGCAAGATATGGGAGTCCTGGTAACTGCTGCCAGAATTACCAGTACACATGTTCACGATGTTTCCCTTGGCATTGCCCATGACTTGGCAGTTAATAGAGTGAAAGCCCTTTTTGTTAACGTAAAGCCTTCCCTGTTGCCTGGGTGGTGCTTTAATTTCTATATGTGTGCAATCTATGGCACCCAGTACTTCAGGGTAGTGTGCTACAGGATAGAACTCCTGCAAAATAATGGCCCTATTCTCAGGAGTATGGGGAAAATATCTGTGCTCACTGGCTTGTTGAAGCATAGCATTCAAGAATTGGTGGATGATCCTGGATGCTGATGCCTGTGTCACCCCCAGCATGTCTCCTGTTGCTCTCTGAAAGGTACCTGTAACTAAGAAAAGTGCTACACATACCTTTGTCTCCATTGGGATGGGTTCCCCTCAGTTTGCCCTTGCTCTGCATTGAGGACAACAGACGCTGCAGTGTTCCTGTAGTGTGTCTCTATCCACCCTGTAGTGATCTACAATTTCCATATCATGTACGTTGTGATACATTACCTGGGTTTGAAAACTCTTCTCCTTCTTGGCCTTGATCTCTTAGCAGCAGCAGCATCATAGACTTCAGCCTGTTTCACATACACATGAATTAAAGCAACAGCAGCCCCCAAAATTATTTCTGTGTAGACTCCTTTCCATGGATGTATTCCAAATGGTTTTGGAATTTATTTATTTATTTATTTTATTTTATATTATATTTGTTGACCATCTAACTAGATATATGTCCATTTTCATTAGAGGCCCGAGGGGAAAAGCTCCACATAAAAACAAAACAAAAACAAACAGAACATTGGAACTTCAGTTACAGTTCAGTTGTCAGACAAAACACTTGTTTACATGGTAACTTAGCAATCATGATAGATAAAAAAAAATTTCATGAATTTGCAGGAAAAAATACCACTGAGTCTACACAGTTGCTTTATAACTTTTTGAATAGTTCTTACATCTTGGATTGGTTGATTAGCATACAGTTCAGCTGCTTATGCTGTAATTTGCATGTTACGGTGTTTGGCTTGTTTGGGTGGCTGTTTGCGGCTCTACATGCCATGTAGAGCCACTTACAAATCCTGTGATGTGCACATGGTAGAAATGGACCATGTATGCATTATTGAATCTGGCTGAATGAATTTGACACATTTATTGAATGTTTGATCATACAATTATGCATATCACATTCTTGTAGTGTTTTAACCAGACATGCACATATGGAATACACATTGACTTGAGGAAGCTTGTCTGTGTTTAACAAATTATAGCAGTGGTTTTGCATGATACATTATTATGGTGTGAGATAATAAAACGTATTGCAATTATACAATGATTTAATTTCGATGATGAAGTAAAAACTACTCATATTTATGGTTTGCAAATGTGCACTGCCTGCAAACTTATTTCCAAAAGAAATGGATCAGTTTCAATATACAAAAAAAGCATTATTCTCATCTTCTGTTGATCTGAAAACATAAATAAAACTTTCATTATGACTCAGGGGAGTTTCAAACATTAAAATGTATTATTGTTAATAAGATATAGGATAGTGATTGCATTTTGAATTAAACATGAAAATGATTGTGGGAGAAAGTGTGGAAAACACCATACAGTTCTTAAAAAGAATGATGCAATTTAGAAGTTGATTTCAGTCCTGAAATGAAGAGACATAGGAATGTTTGTCTTATCACTGTTTATAGCAGCCTGTTGTAGTTGTTTGCATCAGCCAAGTATAACCTTCTTTGTTCGTTAATAAAACAAGGTATGTTCAGAATTGAGTTTTAGCATACTACAAAGAATATTACACACACAGTTTCTGTCTTATGTTTTTACTCTGCTGTGTATGACAAAATTCTAGTTTAATATATGAAAGATTACTGTATACTACTTATGTTCCAGCTGTACACCTATGCTAAAAGAGGACTTAAAACAGACTGGGACTGAATATCCACCTTGGCCCTATTTTATGTGAACCTGTGACTAAAACCTCAGTTTCAGAGGTGAATGGCTTTGTTAAATCAATGATTGTACACCATTGCAATATTGATGGATATTTGGCCTGAAGTGGTCAAGCCTAATATTTACCCCAGGTGTTTCTTTTAAGTCCTCATCTAGCATAGGTGCACAACTGGAACATAAGTTGGTTAGTAATGACAGATGTGATCATATGTCCAAAGGAGGTGCTTGCAACTTCTGTATATTAATATATGATGGTCCAAATGTGGCCATCCAGCAGTGTCGTAGGGTTCTACCCTGCCCTACAACTTTAACTGCAGCACTTTTGGTGTCACCTACACAGCTACATGCAATTTCTGCCCAGCATATTATGTCAGGAAGAGACAACTTAAAATTAAGAAAAGAATACAGGAGCAACATGACTGCATCAAGTCTAAGGATATGAAGAAATACTTTCTTGAACATTCTTTTGTTTGTGACAATTTTAAGAAGTTTTCTTTTTTTTAGTTTCAATAATGTTCCACCTGATATGGTGAGGGGGAACTGGGAAACAGACCTGTTATGCAAAGAATTGCATTGACAGATTTTGCTGAATGAGATGTTACACCTGGGTTGAATGATTAGATTTCCATTGCAGTTGTCCACAGTAAACAATGTAACAGGTTGACCTAATGGGTGACAGCTCCCTTCATAAGTTTGGTTTAGTAGGGGATGTTTTTATTCTGAAGAAGTTCATAATCCTATGAACAAAGGCACTCAATAAATTGAGGTCCTCAATTCTGTGGTGGTTCTGTGTCATTTGTTGATTACTTATCATCATTTTGGTGCACTTACTGCATCCACAATGTACACTTTAGAGTTATTTGCTGGATTTTACTTGGGGTTGTGGTATGTCATAATAAGATCTGATCTTGACACAGACAATGAGAATGCATGTAATGTGATTAATTCCACTTACAGTAGTGTTACTTTAATAAATATCCCTGATGGAGTGGTATAATTGTGTTTCCATAGTTGTCTAAGTATTTTAATAGTGGCAACTCAAAGGGTAATAATTGTGTTGTTGATGCATGGCCTTGTACCTTAGTTGGACCAGGTCCTACTTCCTGCGGTCTTAATAATGGTATATTGGATTTGCATGATACCTACTGCACATTTAGGTTCTTCCAGTTGGTGCACTGAGCTACTGGATTATTAGTTACAAGGACTAAATTTTACCAGTGATTTTCAATCAAGAAATTTGACAGCAAATAATTTGCTTGATGCTATGACAGCAGACTGACTCATTAAGCAAGAAATTGACTAAGATTAAAAACTTGCAACTTGATCATTTTTTTTACAGCTAGTGTGAAATAAGAGACTATGTCAAAGTGGCTCAGGTTCAACAAGTTCACTGATGGGGTTTCACAAGATGTATTACTGTTCAAGGAACATGTTAAATTCTTCCAAATGACCAGCATGTAGTATTTGAATACCTTTATCAAACATAATTCTGTTTTAACAGATAAACTTATTATGGAGAGTAAAGAGATGGATCTTAATATTAAGGTGGATCTGTTATTTCATGCCAAGAAGGAGAAGAAATTACTTAGAGACAGTGAAAACCATAGACAAAATAAAGTATATGTCACTAGCCATGGTGTACAGCACCTCAGTAATAATCGCATTGATAAACTCAGTACTATATCGGCTATAGGTGTGCAAAATGATACTGAGTCCTCTTTTCTATTGGAGACAGCCCCCAACATGTTTGGCTCACACAGCAAACCAGTCCAACAACAACAATCATCAATCACATGGGGGCTATTGGAACAACAGAAAGACAGGCCGCAAACAGATTCAATCAAGTTAACTGTGCTGACTTTCATATATTCAGCTTCAGAGACTTTTGCATTCACCCCTGTCATGTACAATTGCTTTAATGGTGTTTTACTTTCTTTCCATTCAGACTTTTCAATTATGTGGATACAGTTCTAGAATTAAAATTGTTTTTAAGAAAGATCAACCTAGCCATTCCTTGTTCCACAGTGATGAGGAATATCCTACTGGACAAGACATAACTAGGAAATCCATACAGAACCCTCCCCTTCACCCTAATTGGTTTAATATGGAAAGGTGGGTATCAAGGAGATCAGGAGTGCCTCCTTGAACACTCCAAGTGTGAAATGTTACAGTCTATCCCCCCAAGAATTTCAGGTGCTAAGGGAATTATTTCCAAGCAAAGACATATGGATTGTGAAGCCTGACAAGAGAGATGTTATCATACTGATAAACGCAACAGACTAAATTGATAGAATATTTTCCATGATAACAGATCATGAAGTACATGGAGTGGCTTCATTCAGTGAAGTCAATCAATATTATCAACTGATCAGTATGACTGTCTCTGATCTCTTTCATGAAGGATACATCCCCCAGGAATTTAAATTATTTTACGGTCCCGTAACCTCATGCAGCTATCATCTTTAGTATACCAAAGATGCATAAATGTGTGACTAATTCACCAATGAGACCAATCATTTCTGCCAATGGATCTATAACACATCCCTTGGATAAATATGTAGACAGTAAGATGAAACCATTACTGTGTAGGTTTCAAAGTGTTCTTAGGGACTTATATGAGTTTTTGGATGAATTCTATTCTTTAACATTTGATTCAGTGGTTACTCTGGTCACCTTTGATATCAAGATTATATTTACTGTAATTTTCCAAGGATGTTGGCTTGGATTGGATCAGAGATTTCATCACAGATAACACTGGGCTTTATCAGAAGAAGTCAACAATGTCTGTTTATTCATGGACCTGTTTCTACACAACAATTTTTTGCAAGCAGAGTTCTGGGGTATCTGTGAGGGTGGCATAAACTCCCATATTTGTAAATCTGGTCTTATATTACTGGGAAAAGCAGTACATTTATAGGAGCAAGTTTTTTCCATTTCTTAAAGTTTATTATCTTCTCTTGCATGATATTTTCATCCTTTGACATGGCATAAGTGATATCTTGGAAGAATTTTTTGCATTTATCAGGACAACTACCACATAAATAGAAGGAGACACAGGACAAGGAATGATTGTAAGTATTAGTAAAGCAGTCAATACAGGCCAATATGATATAAATAGAAGGAGTCAAGGGACAAGGAAACAGTGTAAGTATTAGTAAAGCAGTCAATACTGGACAATATGAATAGAAGAGACAAAGTGGATGGGATCAAGATCACTCTCAAGCAAAAAATGTTAAGTGCAGAAGGAAAAAAAAGAAATAAAGGAAAGAAGGCAATTGAGGATTGGGAAGACAGTGGTAAAGGTGCTACAAAAGGAAGTCAGAAGATATGAAAGCATAAGGGAAGTATTTGAGATCAGAGATAAAGCAACAAGAATGAATTAAGAGAGTAAAACTATTATACAGCAAGAAATCCAGTAGTAGTACAGGAAGGCCTATCGGTAGATTGTGGGTGTGTATAATGGAAAGAGTTAGCCAAGAAATAGTGGAAGAAGCATGCAAAGGGGGAAGTACAGAGGATATGGTGGGGGGGGGAGATTGAGAATACTTGTTAGATGAGCTCATTGAGGAAAGCATCAATGGATAGTATAAGGAGATTTACAAACAAGAAGAAGGGACAGAAATCTCCAATTAGAACTGGGTAACGGATGTAGAGGGATGTATAAAGAAGGATGGACAAAGAGACAAGTTGAATGCAGACATGACAAGGGATGAGATAAAACAAGACATATACAAGATGAAGGAGAAGATGGCTGGAGAGCTTGGTGGACTCTCCTAGAATTCTACAAGTGGGGAAGAGAGGAGAGAAATATAAGGTCCTAGAAAAGAAATATAAGATTCAGGTAAAATATGTAAATGCTTGCAGAGGAGCAGGATAACCATCATGCCTAAAAGAGAGGAAAAAGGGAAGAAGTAGGACCTTATAGCCCTATCTCTTTGATTAATGTAGATGGCAATATGTTAGCAAATGTACTGGCAGGAAGACCGGATGATGTCTTGCGAAAAATAATACAAGCCGTGCAAAATGGCTTTGTGAACAGAAGGAAGGCAGAAAGAATACTGTGACCTGATGCAATTTATGCACAGGGTGGAACAAAAGCAGGAAGAAAATGGTAATGTTGCGTTCTTGATCTGGAGAAGGTCTTTGATATGCTTAGGTGTAAATTCCCAATGAAAATACTGCAGCAAAGGCAGGTAAGTGAAAAGTTAATTTGTTTACATACAGGACATACAAAGACCCAGATAATGAAATACTGATAAATGGAGATGTATCAGAGAATCACAACCAGTTGGCACAATGGCTAAGTTCTTCACCTCCCATCTACAAAGTTCAGTCCTGACCTCTATCCAATCCCTATTTGGAGTTTGCAATTTCCACCTGTGTGTCTGTGGCAGTCCTCCTCCCTCTGAAAAAACATGCTGAGTGTTTCCATCTCAAACTCACCCAGGAATGGAGCTGTGAGCAGAAGTAAAGACTCTAGATGGTGCCCTATAGGGGAAATAGTTGTATGAGATTATGGAATGAATGTGCAGAGATGACAGAATGTTATAAAGACTAGACAGAATAGTGGTGAAACTTTAAAGTGATATACAAACAATGCTATGTGACATGAGAGAAAGAAAAATATATGGGGACAATAGAGAAGAATGATGAAAATTTTTTTTATCAAGGAACAATAATTTTATGAATTGAATAAGAAGACAATAGAGCATTTACTCTATAAACAAATATTTCTGCAAGGAAAAAAGAAGAAATAGCACATATTTAAGTAAAATAATTGAAGAGAATAACAGTGAAAGATGCACAGGTACAGTACATAATATACTGGATGACATTATGAATATAGTAAAAGAACATATTTTTAACATTATTTAAAGAAAATAAGTTAATGACATGGAGGGATGCAAAGTAAGTGCATTGTCTTATAAGGATAATAAGGATTTAAAAAAGGAAATAAAAATAGATGAATTAGAGCAGGTGTTAAAAGTAATGAATTTAAATTCTGCTGCAGGACCTGATAGAACAGAATATAAATGTATATAAATCTGATTTTAGAGCAAAAATGGTTTGTAAGAGATTAAATGACTGGTTAAAGATTTATGTATAAAGAGTTATGTATGGGGTGTTATTAGGTTTATATGGAAAAAGATAAGAAAAGAGAGATACAGAATTGGAGACTTATTGAACTAAATAATACAGATTATAAGATTTTTATAAACATTATAAAAAAAAGAACAGAAGAGAAAGTAGGTAAAGTTGTAAATGAAAATATATTTAGTGTTAAAGGTAAAAACATTCAAGATTATTAATAATTAGGGAATTAGTGGAAGGTATATTATTGAGAAATGTTATGGCAAAAGTGATGGTTGAAGATTTAAGTAAAGCCTTTGATTTGATTTATCATTCAATATTATGGGACATATTTGAAGTATACAATATAAGTAAGAAGACTAAAAATGTTTGTAAGTCTGCTTAGAAGTTCAGTTTAGTGAAGGTTATGGTAAATGAATGGGTAAGTAAAGATATGCAGTTTGCAAAGGGTATTAGACAAGGGTGTCAAATCAGTGGAATATTATTTGTTCTTGTAATGAATATAATATCAATGTATGCAAATATAGAAATGGATGAAATGAGTTATCTTTCAAATGAAGGGATAAATGCCTATTTTTATTAAGTTATGTTGATGATATTATCATTATTACTAAAAATGAAGTAAACATGAAAGCAGTTATAAAACAAATGCAGGAAATCATTCAGGTTGTAGGGTTTGTATTAAAGAAAAACCTCAATGTTTAGGAATTTGTGGGATTGGTGGAATTAAATTTAATATAGAAAAAATTAAGATCCTTGGAATATATTTTGGAAAAGTAGAAATTATAGATTCTATTTGGAAAGAGAAAGTAGAGGAAATGAAACATATGTGTGGGTTTGGAAGTATTTTAGGCTTTCCTTTAAAAAGAAAGTTTGTTTAATTTATTCTATACTGTTAGCCAAGATTACTTATTTAACCATTGCTTTTAGTTTCCATTCAGCTTTGAGAAAGAAATTTATAAATGCCTGTTTTTGCTCTAATACTGCACTTTTAATTTGCATTTGCATTCCACTGTCTGTCTGAATTGTCTGAACTATTTTTTGGTCACATTTTACTGCACACTGTATTAGTTCAGATGTAGCACTGCCCAGTTCCAAGTTTGCAATTTCTGAGTCTGTTTTGTAACGTCTGAGCATTAACTACAAGCTACCTTTGTAGGTGAAAGCCCATCTGCACCCTTGTGTGAGGAGAGTGCTGTCTGAGTCCCATCAAATAGAGTGTGACTGGGCTAGAGTTGAGAGAGAGAGCATTCTTTGAGTTAAAAAGGGTATTTTCTTGTTTTATTTAAGCCCCACGCTTGCACTTCTTTGCATGTAGCACTCCATTGTATATTGCCACATAGTGGTTACCATTGGTGGTTACACATGCAAACATTTTGTTTGTTAAATTTTCCCATAGCACTTTGCTTGTGGTCCTCCAGATGTTTCTTATGGCCCTGCTCTACTGTCAGGTGGAACACTAAGCCTAGCCTCAGAGATACCAACACACCTCTCACCCACTAGCCACTCCTAAGTGTGACCTCTTTTCCTGATCATATAAATTTACCTATCACTATGGACAGATAATTTCCCACAGTTTATCCAGCCAACTTAGTCAACATGTGCATCCTGAGGCAGTGTAGAAACTGTCTCATGTTCATCGACAACCCTCTACTCCTAGTACACACAAACACAATGTGTAAGAGATGCAACTTTATTAAGAACCTTGAATCCATGCTTTCTCACACATCAGTCAGTACATATGACAATTAGCAGGTTATCAGCATGGACACCTCACCTCCTACTCCACCCAAACCCACATCATACATACCTACATATGTGGAGGTCCTCACCAGAAACATAGCTAAACACCAGAGACCTCCTAAACATAAACACAAGCACACTACGTATACTTCTTCTGCAGTACTCATTACACATAACAGCTCATGAACCAGTGTCTCACTGGTGAAACCCTTTAGACAAACTACAAAATCAAACATATTAGTCATAGGTGATTTTATCATGAGACACACTGATATCCCTCTCACCAAGCTGAATAAGGAAAAGGTCAGGGTCAGCTGTCTGTCAGGTCCCAGGGTACACCATATCACAAATGCATTCAAGTCTTTCAACAACAGGTACCGTTATGACACTATCATAGTCCATGTTGGTGTGAATGACTTGAGATGTACCTCTCCGGACTATATGAAGAGAGACATGACTGATCTCTCGGACTATGTGTCTCAGGCAGGTTTATCTTCACCTAGGATGATGCCTCGATACAAACAGAAAATGATTGACTTCAATAATTGCCATAGCTTCTGGTGTCATTCTAAGGGGATCAACTATCTGTCAGCCTGGGATAACATGATCAACAGACCTTGATGCTTTGCCAGAGATGGTCTTCATCTGTCACCTTGGGATTTCGGCTACTGGCTAAGACACTTGCCAGCCCCATAGTGCCTTTTTCAGGCAATGTCTCAAGAACAAAGTTCCCATTGTAAAAAAACTCCATCTAAAAACAACCTTAAGGTTATGCTGCTAAATGCTAGAAGACTCAGCACAAAACTGCACTCACTGGAAGCTGTCCTCACCTTGGAAGACACAGACATTTAAGCAGTCATGGAAACCTGGGAAAAGGCTGTGGACAGCACCCCAGCCATACTAGGTTACACCTCCTTCCACATGCTGAGACCTCAAACTAAAGGTGTGAAAACTAAAGGAGGTGGTGTATCATCAATATTCATTAAAAATAAATACACCTCCAGATTGGTTAAACAGTATGACTCCCTGGAGACACTTCAAGTGCAATTAATTGTTGGTAGGACACCTATTCAAGTCATTGCCAGCTACAGGACCCACCCATGAATCAGGACACCCATTCTGCCTATTTGGATCTACCTGAGTCTATCAAGATAAATTCAAACACCATTGTTTTGGGTGACTTCAACTACCCATCCATTGACTGGGTAAATTACTTGTGCTCAAACCCATTTGCCCAAAGGTACATCGATTTCATTAACTCCAGTGCCCTGGACCAACTGGTTGACACCCCACAAGGGGTGCCAACATCCTGGATCTGGTGCTCACCAATATGGGGACCATTGTAGCACCCCCATTGTGAGGTCTTCCCTGGTGAGGTCTGACCACAAATCAGTCTCATTCGAAGTAACTATATTACCTAACCCCATGCCAGCAGCAACTAAACTAAAAAACTTCTCCAAAGCAGATTATAACTTCTTATTGGATGGTATAACTAGCTTCATTGCACCTCCTCCCTCAGGTGGAACTGGCAACTATGCCAAGCTCTACCCCAAAGCTTTATACAAGCACCTGTATAACTGCATTGACTCAGCCATACCCGATAGGACCAAAATAATCTCCTCAAGGAAGAGCAAATGTGCCTGGTGGACAACTGCCATTAACAGGCTTTACAATAAGGGGAAGAAATTGATGTCTAAGAGAAGAGGTAGCGAGCTCTCCTAAACAGGCAACACTCCCTTCTCAGCTTAAACAAGCAAATAAGACTTCTTGTGAAGTCCTCCAAAGCAAGCTACGAGTCCAAATTAGCTTCCTCAACAATGGACAATCACAAGGCATTCTATAGTCACATCTGTAACCTAAAAGGAAAGGCCCAGATTTGTACAGAACTGGTAGTTAATGATACCACATATATTGAGCCTTTAGACATAGCAAACCTGTAGGGTTCATTTTATAACATTAGATGGGTCACTAACTGGCTCAATGATAGAACTCATATAGCCAAAATAGGGGACTCCACCTCCAACAGCAGACCTGTAACCAGTGGTGTTCCACAGGGATCAGTCCTCAGACCTCTACTGTTTGGAATCTATTTCTCTGAAGTACAAGCAAAAACTAATGGTCTGTGGCTAACAAAGTTTGCTGATGACTGTAAACTGAGAATGGTCATATAATCTCCAAATGATGTCAACATCCTACAAGAGGATCTTGCACTAACAAATTATCGGTGCCAAATCATGACATTAAACTCAATGCAAAAAAATATATTATCATTCCTTTCAGTAAAAGCGGTGTTCCTGCTAAATACTGCATCGATAGCAACACCTTAAGTATGCTCAGTGGTGAGAGACCTAGACACACAGATTGATAGCAAACTTACCTTTGACCACCATGTCTCCACAGTGGTAATAATGGCATTCTACATTGCTCATCTCATATATAAGGGCATTGCCTCCAGAAAAAAAGAAGTTATTACCTCCCTTTGCTATTCCTTCATCAGGCCAATAATTAAGTACAGTGCCCCTTTTGGTATATACCTTTCTAAGCACCTGCAGCAATTGGAGAAACCACAAAGTTTCCTCACAAGGAAAATTCAAGGTTTTCACCATCTGTCATATGGGACCATCTGAAATCATGTCACTTTATTCTGTTTCATACAGAATACTCAGAGGTGATCTCTGCCTTGCATATAAGGCAATCTCTGACCCTGCATTATTGGAAATGCTTCATATCTGAAAGTCAAATAGTACATGGATTACTTGCTCTAAAGACCTTAACCTGGTATTTGACAGTAATAAAACCTGCTGGAGGGACAGAGTTGTCCCTCAGAGGTTACCACACCTTTGGGACAGACCTCCATTCCATGTCAAACAGAGCACCTCATTGGCCCTCTTCAAATGTAATCTGGACGATTGGATGGGTGACCGTAAATTCACCACTGGGGGTTCCATCTTTATCTCTCTTGGACAGTAGCAATAGGTGCTGATCATGGAAATAAGGGTAAGAACTTGACTAGGCTTGTAAGGGTCCTAGGGCCATTAGCCTAGTGACTTCCTATGATCCTATAATATTTTCATTAATTTGGAGATCGATAATGAACCATGTGAAAAGACGGGTTCTATATGTGAATAAAGAAAAAGGAGGTTTGGGACAAATAAATCCTATAGTGTATATGGCATTATTAAACTTATATAGAGTAATGAATGTTTAAATGAAAATTAAGCTTCTTTATTAACAAAAAATATTAAGTTTGAAATAAAAAGTGGAATGGATGACTTTTTTTCTGTACAAAAAAAGGTTTTGTTGCAATAAAGACTTGGAGAAGTATCAGGATAAAATTATCTTGTGGAAAATAAATGTGAAAGAAATTAAAAATGAAAGAAAAGAGTGGCATAATAAGATGGAAAATTATTGTAGGATATATTCTTTGGAGGAATTAAATATAGAGAAAAGAAATGCTATCACTGCAAGAATGGAAAGATGTAAGAAAATAATGAGTGTTAAGATTTTTTGTGGAGGTTGACTATAAGAAACTACCAGTAAAGGCAAATATGCCTTATAAAAGTATGAAAGATACAGTTTGTTTACATTGTGGTGATTTTGAAACGTGAACATGTTTTCCTAGACTGTACAAAATCTACAATTTATGAAAAAAGATTACAGAGAAGAATTATGTGGAAGGAGTTAAAGATGTAAGAAATCTAAATGTGGATATGATAGAACTGGGTATTATAGAAACAAAAGGAAAAAAGAAGTTGAAAGAATTTATTAAAATATTTTGCATATTATGGTTAATGTGGAATCAGAGAGTTAAAGACATCATGTTTAATGAAAAATGGGACTTGGTAATGATATGGAAATTGGTGTGGGGATCCAAAAAGCAATAATTAAGTGTTTTATATATATATATGTATATATATATATATATATATATATATATATATATATATATATATATGGTTCTAGGACATAAGATCGACAACTAAGAACATCGACACCGACTTCACCGACACTAAAACGCCGACGCTGAAAAGACCGACAAGACGAAACGCGGATATCTAACAGGTAAGCTGACCAAACCTACACCACACAGGCACACCAACAACCTAATACCTACACTACACCTTACACACAACTATCTATGCACTAACCCCAACCCTAACCCTAACCCTAAGGTCCCTCACTATTGCACACGTACCTTACCCGCTCCCTAACCCTAACTCACTTAATCCGCCCCTAACCCTCAACTCCCTCGCTATCGCACACTTTCCTTACCCGCTCCCTAACCCTAACTCACTTAAACCTCCCCTAACCCTCAACTCCCTCGCTATCGCACACTTTCCTTACCCGCTCCCTAACCCTAACTCACTTAATCCGCCCCTAACCCTCAACTCCCTCGCTATCGCATACTTTCCTTACCCACTCCCAACCCTAAGTCCCTCACCGTCGCTCCACTTACCTGTTAGATATCCGCGTTTCGTCTTGTCGGTCATTTCAGCGTCTGCGTTTTCGTGTCGGTGAAGTCGGTGTCGATGTTCTTCGTTGTCGATCTTATGTCCTAGACCCATATATATATATATATATATATATATATATATATAAAATAAGATATCCTGCACTGGCTATCATGTCACTACCCCCAAGAAACCCTACTACTTGAAGACTTTAACATAGACTGGGGCACCTGTTCCTCAGAATCCCCAACCACCCATATTAACCTGCATGCATTTACACAAATCATATCCACCCCTACCAGGATAGGTAAACCCAAGCAAAAAGAAAGCATACATGACTGGGTACTCATAAATAGTCACCCCCAACTGTACACCATTGGTACCCTCCCTGATGGCCTAAACGATCACCTTCTCACATATGTAATTAAGCACAAAACCATTAATTCCCAACAACCCTTACTCAGAAAGAAACAATATAAACTTTGACCCTGCCAAATTCCAACAAGAACTAAACTCATGTAATTGGTCGATTCTAAAACACCTCCCCTTAGAGGAAGCAGTAGCATACTTTAACAACAAATTCCTTGAGATCCTTGATTTGCATGCACCTATTAGTTCAAACAGAACAAAGGCAAAAACTGCGCCATGGCTTTCTAAATAGTCTAAACTCAAAATTACCCTTAGAAACAAAGCATGGGCTTTATGGCATTCTTCTAAAGACCCCCAAGATCACATTAAATACAGGCAATCCAGGAACGAAACTAAAACATCCATTTTACAAGACAAAAAACAATACTACTGTAATTTACAGACAGTAAATCAAAATAACCCTCAGAAGTTTTGGGCAGGTTTAAATAATCTACTACATCCTGGACAAACTTCATCCCCAATCCCTGCTGCTACTATTGATAAAACCCCTGAAGATGTTTGACAGTTTTAACCGATTCTTTACTGAGACAATTCAAGCCCTAGCTAGCCAACTACCTCCTAGCTCCCCTGGTCCTGAAAGTAGCACCCCTAGAAACCTACTCGCATTCAGCTTCCAACCAGTCGCCACTTCATTTATCCGTACCTTGATCAAAAAATTAAAACCCACTACACTTTCTGCTGATCAACTCCCTGCCGAGTGCCTACAAAAATCAGCTGATGCTATTGCTTACCTCGTCTCAATACTAATCAATCGACCCATAGTAGAAGCTAAAATTCCCACCATCTGGAAAATATCCTATGTAATCCCACTTCACAAAGGAGGCAGCTCTACTGAATTCCCCAATTATAGGCCAATAGCTGTAACCTCTCCACTTGCAAAGATTATGGAAAAATGTATTCGTAGACAACTCATGCACCACCTAATCCAGAATCACCTTATGGCAGACACTCAGCATGGCTTCCGTCCTCATCACAGCACTACTTCAGCCCTCCTAGCCTTTACCAACACCATAAACCATAATGGCAACAATAATTATATATCCTCAGCCCTCTTCTTGGATCTTTCCAAGGCATTCGATATGGTTGATCATCAACTTTTAATCCACACCCTGCAAACATTCTGTCTAGATACTAGAGCCCTTCAATGGTTTCAATCCTACCTGAATGGTCGACAGCAGGCTGTCCTCTGGCAGAACAAGCTCTCTAACCTTCTACCTAAAACACTTGGAGTACCACAAGGCTCTATACTAGGGTCCTTGCTGTTCTCCATCTTCATTAACGACCTTTATACTGTCATCCCAAAAGTCAGCTGTATCCAATATGCTGATGACTCTACTCTGATTTGCTCGGCCTTACTTCCAATAGAGTTATGGTCCACTACCCAGACCACCTTTAATACAATAGAAAACTGGCTTTCTGAACGTCGTCTGATCCTAAATCCCAAAAAAACGAAAATGCTGTTATTTTCACCAACACGTAGGTCTACCGCTTTCACCTTTACCATGAATTCAAATGATGGCACAATAATCTTCCCTGACCCCTCTACAAAACTATTAGTTGTCATCATAGATAATAATCTAAAATTTGACCTACATGTTAACCAGACTATCAAAACCATCAATAAAAAACTAGGGTCACTTTACAGAATAAAAGCCTTCCTAACCCCTCCAGCTAAAATTGCCATAGCTTGCTCTCACCTTCTTTCAACCCTTCTGTATGCATCCCCTCTACTCTCAAATTTAAACAAGACTGTCCTTAACAAACTCTCAACTTGCTACAACCAAATTGCCAGGTTTGCCACTGGGCTGCCATTTAGGACACATCATTGCATCAATCTAAACCAGCTTGGGTGGCTTGAACTACCCAGCCTAATCCAGTATAACCAACTGATTATGGCCTATAAAATCCTCTATAATCCAGACAATACTCCTGCACTTAAAAATATTATCACCCCCTATAACAATCCTAGACCGCTTCAATCCTCTAACAAACTATTAATTCAGACTAGCAAAATTAATAACACAGCCAGTGACTCTCTCTTTGCAAACTCTGTAAGTAGATCCTGGAACTTTCTTCCAGCTGATATTACCTTACTTTCCACCTTAGGTCAATTTAAAACTAGACTCAAACAACATTTGTCACTTAACTGGCTATGTCACTGTATCAAGCCTGGCTAACTCTCTCTAGAATGTGTAAAAATCTGTTAACCATCTTACTGTGTAATTTAATTTAATCCTGATTTACACTCGGGAGTAACTCTAACCTGTGGAACTTGTTTAACTTGCTTACTTATGTAATCTCTGTAAATAATCTGTTTGTAATATGTAATGCTGGTATTATGTAATGCTGTATATGCTTACCCTTGGAACTTTTCTCCCCGGGCCTCCACTGAAACTGGACATGTATCCAGTCAGACTATCCCTGTCAACAAATGTAAAATAAATAAAATAAGAAAAAAAAAAAATATATATATATATATATATATATATATATATATATATATATATATATATATATATATATACAGATATATATATATATATATATATATATATATATATAGGTTCAGAGGATGATACTAGGCTATTGGCCCATAGGCCCTTATAAGCCTAGCCAAGAATTTCGCCCATATTCCCTCAAAGTCAGCACCTGTTTCCCCTGCCCAGCAGGGACACAGGTGCGATTCCAGGGGTATATTTTCTGTTTCTCATCTAGTCATCTAGGCTCCTCTTAAAGAGGGCTAGAGAGATACTCTGCTTCACACGGAGAGGGAGTCTATTCCACAGACAGGGGAGTCTTTGGGACACAAATCTATCCCACCAACAACTTCTATTAATGTCACAGACCAGGTTAAGGCCTTGCATGTGGGTTGTGTGAGAGGAGTTTGTCTTACAGATATACAGCAACTCTATCAAGGCTGGGTCTGAAATGGCCTTGTATGCCAGACACAGGTCACATCTGAGCAGTAATATATAAAAGAGATGTAAAAAGAGGATGTGATAAATGATTTTTAAACATTGTACATATTGTAAATAAAGAAAAAAATGTGTATACAGTGGATATAAAAAGTGTACACATCCCCGTTAAAATGCCAGGTTTTTGTGATATAAAAAAAATGAGACCGCAATATGTAATTTCAAAACTTTTCCCACCCTTAATGTGACATATAACTTGTACAATTCAATTGAAAAACAAATCTGTTAGGGGAAAAAATATAAAAAATAAATAAATAAAAAAACATGCAATAAGCTAGTTGCATAAGTGTGCACACCCTTAAACTAATACTTTGTTGAAGCACCTTTTGATTTAATTACAGCATTCAGTCTTCTTGGGTAGGAGTCTATCAGCATGGCACATCTTGACTTGACAATATTTGCCCACTCTTCGTTGTAAAAGTGCTCCAAATCTATCAGATTGTGAGGGCATATCTTGTGCACAGCCCTCTTCAGGTCACTCCACAGATTTTCTATTGGAGTTAGTTCTGGGCTCTGGCTGAGCCATGCCAAAACTTTCATTTTCTTCTGATGTAGCTATTCTTTTGTTGATTTGGATGTATGCTTGGGGTCATTGTCATGCTTAAAGGTGAAATTCCTCTTAATCTTCAGCTTTCTAGCAGACACCTGAAGGTTTTGGGCAAAAGTGACTGGTATTTGGAACTGTTCATAATTCCCACCACTTTGATTAAAGCCCCAGTTCCAGCTGAAGAAAAGCAACCCAAAGCATGATACTGCCACCACCATGCTTCACCATGGGGATAGTGTTCTTTTGATGATGTGAAGTGTTGTTTTTGTGCCAAACATATCTTTTGGAATTGTGGCCAAACAGTTCAACCTTAGTCTCATCAGACCGTAACACATTTTCCCACGTTTTGGGGAGGCCTGATGTATTGTTTTGCAAATTTTAGCTGGGCCTGGATGTTTTTCTGTGTAAGAAAGGCTTCCGTCTTCCAACCCTACCCCATAGCCCAGACATATGGAGAATACAGAAGATTGTTGTCACATGTAGTACAAAATCAGTACTTGCCAGAAATTGCTGCAGCTCCTTCAGTGTTGCTGTAGGTCTCTTGGCAGCCTCCCTGACCAGTTTTCATCTTGTATTTTCATCAGTTTTGGAGAGTTGTCCAGTTCTTTGAAACATCACTGTTGTCCCATATTTTCTACACTTTTTGATGACTGTTTTCACTGTGTTAAATGGTGTATCCAGTGCTGTGGAAATTTTTTTGTACCCTTGTCCTGACTGATACCTTTCAACAATGAGATCCCTTTGATGCTTTGTAAGCTCTCCGCAAACCATGACTTTTGCTGTAGCAGGCAACTGAGTAAATGTCAGGAAAATCCTACTAGGACAGCTGAACTTTATTTGGTTAATCAGAGTCTCTTTAATTGATGGTAGGTGTGTACCCAAGAAGACTGAATGCTGTAATTAAATCAAAAGGTGCTTCAATGAAGTATTAGTTTAAGGGTGTGCAAACTTATGCAACAAGCTTATTGTAGTTTTTTTTTATTTTTTTATATTTTTCCCCTAACAGATTTGTTTGTTTTTCAATTGAATTGTACAGGTTATAGGTCGTATTAAAAATAGGAAAAGTTTTGAAATGATTTATTGTGGTCTATTTTTTTATATCACAATATGTGGCATTTTAACAGGGGTGTGTGCACTTTTTATATCCACTGTATATAATGTAAATGAGTAAGAACGTAACTAACTATGTGCTTGTAAATAACTGTGCGTTCAAATAAAGGACCCTCAACTCTTTTTGCTAGCTGAGGTCAATGTAAAAAAATCTCGCAGCACTTACCATTAATGCAGACAGATGGAGCTTCGGTTTAACATCTTATCCAAAGGATGACACACTCAGGATTGCAACACATACCAATGTCAGATGGTGTTCCTATCAAAAAATTGAATAAGCTGGAGATCAAACGGCTTTAACATCGGAAATGCTGGTTGTCTATGTTTTCTTTGTGAGATTGCGGTACAGTGAAGATTCAAAAAATTTACCTTTCCTCACTGTAGTGCGATCCCGGAGTTGGTATATATAATTAGTGTGGGTTGTGGGGGGTGCAGCCCCCCACAAGAGCAATTTAGAGGTATGACATTTTTGATTTTTAAGCCGTTCGCTCTCTGGTCTTTTCGCTCGTAATATAGACCCATCAGACGCAGTGTGCTCATCTGTAGTTACAACATCAACTGTAACTGTAAATGGTATTTTGTTCCTATGGTATGGCCATCCACCTCAAACAGGATGAATGCAGCCACTAAGATACAGTCCACCCAACTTGGAGTACCTGGTGTGCCTTCAGTGACAGTTTATGTACAACATCTCAATCATCTGTATCTGTATCAGTTTATTTCATATTCCTTCTTGATTAACTCAGAGGCACTGCATCTGCCTAAACAGTTTGACCACTGCATATGCTATTAGCTTAAATCTCATCAGTTAAAACAGAAGTCAATGACACTGTAATAAAATATCATCCAAGTCTGTGCTATCAAGCATATGAATTTGTGGCTTATGATCTATAGGTATCTTGAAGCTTTTCAGCTCAGAAAGATACTTCTCAGATTTTTCACATGTTCTAACATGTTTTGAACATACTTTTTTAATGTTAGCTTTTCAAGTTTCTCCCACTCAGTGCTATAAAGAATTGACTCTTGTCTAGGAGCCAACCAGCACAAGTTCAGTTAGCAACCCAGGCACTGAAGAAGCTACCAAAGGAGAGAAGCAGAAAGGAAATGCCTGTTTACCACTCTGCATGGAGTAGGGATTTAAAACTGCATGCCACAGGCAGTGTTGCAGCTAGGGGGGATCATGAGGGGCGGTCCACCCTGGGTGGCACTTTTGAGACTGTCAACTTTAATATTTTGAATTAAAATTAAAAAAAAATGTTTAAGGGCGTTCTTCTTTAAGAACAGTCCAGTAGCGTCACATTTGTGCATGTGTTTTTCTTCCTTCTGTCCATGCACAATTTTAAAATACAGCTTTGCCTGTAAGGAGAGTTTTCTAATTGCTGCTTACATTTGTTTTGCTGGTTCCTGCCCGAATGTTGTTTGGGTATTGCCAGATTTAATTTTGTTGCTCTTCAAGTAAGGAGATTTTCTAATTGCTGCTGCCCAATTTGCTGCTTACATTTGCTTTAAATTCTGCTGCTGGTCCTGTTCTTACTACTGCCTGCCTCTATTCAAGTAAGTGGAGTTTTCTGTTATTACTTCTGCCATGGCCGTGTATGTATGGAGAGTTTTCAGGTTCTGTTCCTACTGCTGTCATGTGTGTGTCTGTGTGTGTCTGTGTGTGTCTGTGTGTGTCCGTGTGTGTCTGTGTGTGTCTGTGTGTCTGTGTGTTAAATGCCCCAGTTAGGTATACCTGCTGGTTAATGTTACTCAGTCTCAAACCCTGTACCTTAGGTACAAGAAACAATCATACTACCACTTGCGAATCAAGTTCTCAACTGTCCAGATTTTCACAGAATGTCTGCCATGTTTGGTGCATACTTTTGGTCTGTTACTCTAAAAATTTGGGGTTTTCTGGCAAATCACTGAGAACTGAATTCACTAAATTATGATAGCCATTTAAGCTTCAGTCCTCCTATTTGTCAGGAAACGCATGATAACACAAAACACTTTGTTCTCACAACTTTCTAAGACTATACAAACAATGTTTAAAATGTGTCCCTGGTTTTGGGCATCCCCCACCCCACCCCCACCAAATACATTATGGCTTTTTCCAGATTTCATGTGCTGCAAATATGAGAGATTCAGTTGAGTGTCAAGTGGATTTTACAAGGAGGTGAGAGTTTCAGGGGAAGAGAAGTGTATTGCTGTGTATACTAAGTCTGTTTGTATTGTTAGTAGCACAACAGGTAGTATACTTCCTTTTGACACAGAAGGCTGTGGGTTCTACTCCCATGGTATGTAGATGGATTGCTGATACTGTACTTTTAAGGAAGTAGATGCTGTAGCCCTGTGAATGTCCTCCTTTGGAGGAGATACCTAGTAACTATGAACCTGTTATCAGTTTGCCATCCATGCCCTATTGCAATATTACTAACTTATCATTTTTTAAATGTAACATAGGCAATTTATTCTTCAAGGGCAACAGGTACTTTATTTGTAGATGAAACAATGATATAAAAAGTTGCTTGCTTGCAGCAACCTCTTCATTAGTTACAGATCTCTTTAATGTGGAATTATTTAGATGACTTTTACTTCTGCTGAGATTGCATATTTACTGACATTGGTGGATTGTAATGGCGGAACTTTGAGTAGACTTTTATGATGGAAATGTTCTGAACTGGGCAGTTTTGTCATTATTGGCTCATACATTTTGTTTCATTGCTTAATGGAAAAATGTTCAAAATAAAGTTAAAACATGCTCTAACAAGTGTTCTGCATTATACAAGGAATATAACTTAATACAATCAGGAAGGTGACTCAACGAACATGTTATGTTTTCATGGTCCTAAATATGTTTGCAAGGGGCCTATAATTTGAAAACACGCCAAAGGTAAACTTTATCCTCCATTGGCCAGATGCATTTTCTTTAAATGTAGGTTTCAATGCTTTGTTAATGAATGTAAATTTCAAGGGCAGAGATGTTTTAATGCAAAGTCTGTTTTCATTGTGAGACTGTATTGCTTTGTTTAGCAGATGTCTATCAGTGTTTGTGCTATAATATTTAAAATAAAAGTTTTAAATGAAATCCGAATAATTAATCATTGTAGAAGTAAAGCAAAACGCAGTGTGCACATTACAGTGTTTATGGTAAATAGGAAGAAATAGCCAAGTAATGCGAAACTGGAATGCCTGCGGAGGGCCCTATTTGACCATGATTTTGTGAGGGAGATGGGCAACAAACTCAAAGACAGCCCCAGGTGGCACAAACTCTAGCTACACCACTGGCCACAGGGTACGTCTCCCACTAATGTATCAGTGAATAGTGGTGATCTAGGGGCTGCTGTCCACTCGCAGGAGACTGAGATTGCTTGAGGGAGTGACAGCCTTATGTGATACCAATTGTATGCCTGCCCCTGAAAATCTTACAAAACAAGCAAGAGACATATTAGGAGATGTTGCAAAATCCCCTGATGGCTGCTTGTATGATGGCCATGCACATCAGTTACCTCTCACCCAGTAGGAAACAAAGGGGAAGATGTGTGCAAACAGTCAGAGGTTCAGCAACCCCCTCAAAACACACACTCACACACACACACACACACACACACACACACATATTTTAAATACGAGAATGTACGTAAGTGTGGATTGTGGAAGTCTTTATATCTAAGCTTCCTGGGAGCCAGCATATCAGTGAACAGTACATCCCAGTACAGCATCATCCTGACAGTTATGAAAGTTTTTTTTGTTCTGCCTTATTACTTACCCATCCAATACCCAATGTGCACTTCATTCTTTAAAGGGGTCATATGCAATTTGATGAATATAATTCCATGTCTAGTCATTTTTTAACTATTAACTGTCCATATAATGACTATTCCACTCCAGAAAGTTTCAGGAAGTACCCATCAAGCTAAATTTCCATTGCTTGAACTCTATTTAGATCTTGTAGGCTCTGATTATGTGCAGTGTGCTTAACAAGATCTGCATTGTCTGGCTATAGTTTGTCACCAGAGTCATCAATTAAATGTCCAGCAAAGTGTAACTGCTTGTGCTGGAGAATATTCTTTATAGAATACGCACAATGAAAGATGTTTCACATATTAGGCAAGAATCAGCCTCTGCACTGATTTTGAACTTCAGTGTAGTGACCCCAGTATGAATTTGAACTGTTAGCTTCATCTCAGTTCTGCCTGGTTTACTAACAGAATCAAAGAAATATGTTTTAATATGTTTCCAGTTTTCAGTAACTTAATTCAGTGGTTTGCTGAGATACATTCTTGCCCAGTGCACTGTTGTATGACATTGTATTATCTGCAGCCCTTAAGACAACAATACGTTTATGTATGCCATATTTTCCCACATTTGTGAAATTTCTTTTTGTTTCCATTTGTAGCTTTCTCTGTCTCTTAACCTCAGTATTTTAAAGTTACTGGCTTTGTGTGTGAACAGTTCTATTTGCCTTCCGTGAAAGGTTACTTGCTATAAACCTTTTGGACTGCCGATCTGTCTGAATTGTTATTGCCATTATGAGGCAGTGTATTAACGTGATGTCTAAATAGTGATTGTCAGTGTGAGGTTTTAAATTAACTGTAATTTGTCAGACTGTTTTTAGTCTAGAATGCCCATCCAATACTGTCAAGGATATTCTCTACTAATTTATTGTTATCATCACAAACCTCTGAAAGCTCATACAGGTCTGCATTAAAAAATGTTGACTTTTCAACAGGTCTTTGTACTCACTGATAAATGCAGACAGAATCATGCATTATATTTCACTACAAATAGAAATATTTGTCAATCTTCTGTTACATTAAGGTAAAGCTTGCTTTATCCCCCTCACTTTTAAATGTGAAGGATATAAAAATGATCTGTTGCCCACCCCATAGCATACATAGATTAGGCAACCAACTTTTTTTTTTTTTTTTGTCAAGCTTCATTAGAAATCTGTACCTCACAAAGTGAGTGCAGCTTCCATTCTAAGCATTTATTTGGCTTCTTAAAATATATTTCCACAAGCAGGGTGAATATTATTATTGTCTCTAGTCTACAGCTTTTCAGTAATTTAAACTCAGATTACTCACAGTACCATTTCTGCTGAGCCTGCATCTGCCATGGTTCCAGAATTATTCACACTTAACACAGAAGGTCAGCTTCCTGCTTATGAAATTTATCAAGCACAAATCCACCTGGTACAGTTGCTAACTGCATTCACTTCATGAACTATTACCATGCAGGTCTAATTAAGGAAGCAGACTGCCTCTGCGTTGCCACTAAATAGAATTTTCTACCCCATTCCCAGCTGCTGACATCATCATATTCATACTCATACACTACATCTTCATACTTCACAGTTTTCCTAGGGTCGATCTGACAGGAAAAGTATCAATCTTCACTCAGAACCCAGGAATCAGAAAATCCATACTGCCAGTGTTTTTCAGCACTCATTTCCTCCGATATCCTACACTCTCTGCCATCTTGATTAATGAAGAGGAAAGGCATTTGGGAGTTATGTATTTTCTAAAGCTGAATATCTTTCAGCTTTTCCTCATTAGGGGTTGCCATAGCAGATCACCGGTTTGCAGACTGATTTGTAGTGGAGTTTTACACTGTCAAGTTGCCAGCCTATCACCCAACATTCACAGAAGGCACATGCACACACACCTACCTGCATGTCTTTAAAACACACTCAACTGCAGGGAGGACATGCAGACTCCACACAGAAGGTGCTCCAGCCAAGAATCAAACCAAAGAACCTCTTGCTTTGAGGCAACAATGCTAACCACTTCACCACCATGGCATTGCTTAAGCTGAATCATACATGACAATTCAAAAGGGCTTTGAAAAGATCAACAGAGTACTGGGGAACCTGGCAGACTAACATAGTGACTTGTAAAGATAATGAAGTCTTCTGCCTTTTGTACACAGAAGAATTAAAAACATCTTCCAGGATATTAGGTTTAGTGCTAGTGGCAGTACAGAGAGAAAGATGTGATGATGTACCACAAAGATGTACAAATATTGTGAGTGGAATGAGGGACAAGGATATCAAGAAAGAGCTTGAGAGCTTGTTATGTACAAACTTGAAGAGGAAAGGGCAGAGCTGAGATGATTTAGGCAGAATGAACTCTAAAGTCCAAGAAAGATGTACTGAAAGAAGGGTAGGGGAGATGGAAGGGGAAACTAGGCAGTATATGTGAGGCCCAAACAGTAACCATTTGAAATGTCGGGATCCATGAGTCCCGAAATATGAAGACTGAATGGCTGAAAGAACGGACTTACATATGCAAAGTCTGAGATACCATTTCTCAGAATATTCCCTTTGCTCCCAGGTATGGCAGTCTTGGAATTAGTATAATGTATATAAGTTTTAGGGGGGTGGTGGGCTTGCCCACCCCACATGGGGGGGGTGCAGGGGGCTTGCCCCATTGCAAAAAGAAGTTTAAAGTAGAAGACTGATTTTCAAAATGTACTCTTCTCCTGTGTTTTCGGTCTTTTTTTTTTTTTTCTGCGTGTTGACACTTGGCCTTTTAAGTGCCAACATTTCAATAGACAACCATTCAAAACAGAAAATACTAAAAATAATTCACCAAGATATATAATCTAACTCTAAGACTTAGGCTGTAATACAGGATGTAATTCTAAAGTCTACATCAACAGAGCAGCTTGTCTAAGCCTTAGACAGATGGAAAAAGAGCTGGGTAGAGGTGAAGAAATGTAGTGGCACAGGAACATTGTATTGTAACCCTGTGGTGCAGTAGGCCATATATGTTATTCCATCTGCACATTTCTAGAAGGTGATGCAAGATGGTAGCCAAATGTATCACAGATCTTCTGCTTTTTAGTGTATGTAAACCCAGCATGCAGGAAGATGTCTGGTCATATAAAGGCATACTTAGTGAAGACAGACTTGTGAAGATTAATGCTGCAATTTTGTGAATTTCCTCCCTCCTGTAATCATCTTTGAGTAAGATAAGTCATACAAAGGATATTGGGGCGCATCCTTATGATGGGGAGACAAGAACTTGTGCAGTACACAGAAATGTATCTATAAAAATGTTGTTCTTTGTATCTTCTGCTTTACTACCTTTACTGTGCTCCTATTCAATGAATGCCTGGTCACATAATTTCATATCATCTTATTAGTACAAATGTGATACAGAGAGGTAAAGAGAATGAACATTTTCCTTTCGACTGAAAAAATAAACATGAAGAATGATACATTTTTGAAAGATACATTCTGCAGCCATTTTGCAGTTTGAAAAATATTTTTGCTAGTCATCAGGTAATAGCATCACTCTGATTGTCAGTATCGCACTAACTTTTGTCTTCTGAATGCGTAATAATAAAATAAGCAGGATAAATTCCGCAGTTTCGCATTAACTGTGTAAAACATATAACGCAGTAAAACTCCCTGCTCTATGACATTTCTCATTGATTGTTTGTTTGTGTCTTTCGGCTTTTCCCGGTTAGGGGTCATCATAGCAGTTGTAAATATTGTATATAGTTGGGGGTTAACTAAAGGTCAAAAATCTTTATATCAAGTCATACTACTACTTTTTTTAAATGCAACACAATCAACAGTATTGTTGCTTATGTGCCATTTCCTTATTTATTGTAGCCTCGCTGGTAAATTATCTACATGGTCTTATGCCGAATATGGTTGTATTCTTTGTTTGCATGTACCCAATTTGTACATTGGACTGTTGTAAATTTGTTGGTGAATTATCTCTAAAATAAATAAAACAGATTTCGGAAAAAAAAACATAATGATATTAATATAGACATGCCAGAATTACACAAATAGAAAGCTAATTGATCAAGGAGAAGCAGAGAGACATTTATCTTGTTTTGTTGTTTTTATTTCCATGGTTTTTAGTTGATCTCAGCTGGGTGTCTTTTTAACTGGAATATATACTGTCATTACTCTAACACAATTCTGCTGCATACAACTTTTGTAAAACAAATAAATAATAGACACCGTCAAGGTTAATCTGGCATTTTGTCAGCAGCAGTTGTCAAAAGAGTCAGTCTAAGATATTTGTCGACTATGAATTTGATGTATATATTGTATATTACCTAATTTGTTTCTTTCAAGGAATCCAATAGTTACAGTAGTATTGCATTTCATTTGACAATAAGTCCAAAAAGGAGTTCAATGAGCCAAACAGGAGAGCCAGGGAATAATATCCACTCGATTTATTGAACAAAAACACCAACAGATATCAATAGATATTAACACTTTTAAAACACAGCAGAAACACGTGTTTTCATAGGTTCATAGGTTCATACTAGGCTATCTGCCCTAGGGCATTTATAAGCCTAGCCAGAGTGTGTGTGGCTTTCACCACCCCTTAGGATGAGAATACTATACCCATTAGTTTGCTGTGCCTCTGTCCAGCAGTGACACAGAGATGATTCCTGTGGTAAACCTACGATCTCCCATCCACTCGTCAAGATTTCTCTTGAACAGAGTCAGTGAGGGGCTCTGCCTCACATGGACTGGGATTCTGTTCCATAGTGTAGGGAGTCTCTGGGTGATGAATCTGTCCCTCCAGCACGTCCTATTTATATCCGTGTTGAGGTTTAAGTCTCTTGCTCTCGTGGCTCTGGTGGATTTGGATTTTTTGAGGTGGAGCATGTCCATTAATTCCGGGTTGGACATGGCCTTGTATGTCAGGCACAGATCACCTCTGAGCAGACGGTATGCGACTGAATAGAGCTGGAGTTTCTTCAGTCGGGCAGCGTATGACATATGTTTGAGCCCCTTTATCCTTTTGGTGAGGAACTTTTGGGGTCTTTCCATCTGCTGCAGATGTCGGGTAAGGTACATTCCGAATGGGGCGTTGTACTCAATCATTGGTCTGATAAGTGAAGAGTGCAGGGGTACAATGACCTCTCCTGATCTGGATGTGAATCCCTTCATGATCGGGTGGGCAATGTAGAAGGTCTTCCTAACCACTTTGGCAATGTGAGTGTCAAATGAGAGGTTACTGTCAACTTGGGTCCCCAGGTCCCTGATAACTTCTTCCGTGTTTAATGGATTACCACCTATGTGGTAATTAGGGGTTACCTTGTTTTTCCCAAAGGGTATGACTATACATTTTTTGGCATTTAGCTTAAGGCCATGGCTCTGGCACCAGTTATCCATTTCTATGAGACCTCTCTGGAGGATGTTTGTGTCTGATGGAGTGTCAATTATGGTGCCCAGTTTGCAGTCATCTGCAAATTTTGTCAGCCACAATCCCCCTATGTTTGCCTGCACTTCAGAAAAATAAATGCCGAACAAGAGGGGGCCCAGGACTGAGCCCTGTGGGACACCGCTCGTGACCGGCTTAGAGTCTGACATGGCACCAGCAACTCTAACCCTGTGGGTTCTGTCCTTGAGCCAGTTTGCAACCCATCTTGTGACATATGGGTTTACATCTAAGCTGGTGAGCTTTTCTAGGATGCCCGAGTGGGGTATTGTGTTGAACACTTTTGCTAGGTCAAGGTAGGCTGTGTGAACTGCCTTACCCTCATCAATGGCCTTAGTGACTGTTTCGAAAAAGTCAACCAAGTTCAAGAGGCAGGATCTGCCCTTGACAAAGCCAAATTGGGTAGGATCCAGTGTCTGTAGGTCCCCAATGTCTTTATTTATGAGTTCCATTATGATCCTCTCCATAGCTTTGCAGACAAGGCTCGTCAAGCTTATGGGGCAGTAATTTCCAGGGTCCGTAGAAGCACTGCCTTTGTGGAGTGGGACCACATTTGCCGTACGCCATTCTTTGGGTACGTATCCTGTAGTAAGGCTAAGATTAAACAGCAGCCTTATGTGTGGGTTTAGTTCCTCATTGAGTTCGTGTAGCACACAGCCGGGGACACCGTCCGGTTCCACTGATGCTGTGTTTTTGCTTTAGAGAGAGCAGCTCTCACCTGGGCATCTGAGATGTTTGGGAGGCTAGACTCTGGTGGGATAGATATTTCTCCTTTTGGGGGGGAGGGAGGGGAGAAATTTGCACTGAACCTGTCTGCCAGTATGTTGGCAATGTCTGTGGGTTCAGTGATTTTTGTATCATTTTGGACTAATTCTGAGCATATCTGGGAGTTTCCACCCACGTTTCTAACATAGCTAAAGAAGGCCTTATGATTGTCTTTTGTGTCATTAGCGATTTTTCTCTCAAAGTTGGCCTTGGATGATTTTATGAGTGATCGTAGTTTTTTGCTAGTAGTGATCAGAGATGCCTTCCCTTTTAGGGATTTTGCTCTGTCATGTAGTAGCTTTCTCCTCTTGTTGTAGAGTTTGTTTATGGCTGGGGTCCACCAGACCGGGTGCCTGCCTTTGGTGGAAAGGGTCTTGATTTTATTAGGGATTGCTTGATCCATACATTACTGGAGGTGCTCGTAGAAGGCATTTGTAAGGGTTTCAGCAACGTGGGTTGTGGTTTCCACTGGCTCGGGGGCCTTGAAGGATACCACTCCAGTCTTAAGAAGTGTGAAGTTTGCTTTTGAGAAGTTCTTCACTGTGGTCTTTTTTGCTGGGGTTGGGGGCGGGATGTGGATCTCCAGTGAGATTAATTTATGGTCTGATCTCACCAATGAGGGATATACTTCCGTGTGGAGCATTTTGTCCCCATGTTTGTGATGATCAGGTCTAGTATATTTTCTCCTCTTGTGGGAATGGTGACTAGTTGTTCCATAGCATTTGAGTTTATGAACTCCAGGAACCTTTGGGCTAGGGTGTTGGGGCTTGAGTAATGTTCCCAGTCTATGTTTGGGTAGTTGAAGTCACCCAATATGATGGTGTTTGGAGAGACATTCATACTCTCCAGTGTCTTCAGGAAGGCTGTGTGGGTTTCCTGAGTTTGAGAGGGTGGTCTGTAGCATGCTACAAGCTGTAGGGCAGTTTTACCTATGGTTAATTGCACCTGGATGGTCTCCGATGCTTCGTGCGTTGCCACTAACCTGGAGGTGTGGGTATCCTTTATGAATATGGATACTCCCCCTCCTTTTGTGGTTCAGTCCGGATTTTGGGGCCGGAACGCATGATATGAGGTATAACCTGATAGTGCTGGGGTGCTCTCAGGAGCCTTGAACCAGGTTTCAGTCACAGCACAAGACATCGATGTTCTCCATACTGAGGAGGGCTTCGAGGGCGTGCATCTTGAGGTTTAGACTTCTGGCATTGACCAGTATTACCCTTAGTTTTTCTCCATTTTTTGTTTTCTAGGGCGGTAGGTTTGTCATTTGAGCCTTGCCTAAAAAAGGCACTATGGGGGTGGCAAGAGCCTTTGCCAATATCCGGAAGCCCAGGGGTGACAGGTGCAAGCTGTCCCTTGCGAAGCAGCGTGGCTTGTTAAGCATGTCATCCCAGGCAGACAGACATTGGATCCCTCAACATCCTCAACATTCGGACTTCATCAGATACATAAGAATTAAAACATTAATCCCTTATATATCCAAATTAAAATCAATTAACCAATAGAATATTAACTCAGCATTTAAATGGGCTAACCGACATTCTCTCTGGGCTCATAAATATGCATGATTTAATATTAATTATATTACCATGCTTATAAGATACTTATCAACTCAATAATATTATTTAAAACATGAATTCATATATTTCCATATAATTATAAAAAATAAATACTTAAAAACATTTAATAACAATAATATAAATATATAAATACGAGTAAATAGAAATTACATATAAAATCCAATAGTAACTAGCTCCCTCTACTGACAGAATTCATAATTACTATTAAATTCTGCTAGCTCTTAATATTAATAATGGCAAAATTGTTAAAAAATCATTAAGACCTGTTTTTTTCTCCACATCTAGGGTAACTTGCCACCATAACTCTTTACTTTCTAAAATTTCCTCCCAGGGACCCCCTCTAATATCCTGTCTAATTTGTTCTAATACAAAAATATAAAAATTATATCCTACACAAACTCTGGAATGTTTATAAAGTGCATTAGTGTCTTTTGCTTTTGAAATATCATAAATATGTTCATATATTCTTTTTCTTAATGTTCTCTCCATTTTCCTTGTGTTTGACTTGTCTGGAACTATTTTGTCCCTACCTAAGATTGAAATGTATAGTCCTCAGCTATATTGCTGAATTTGTAACTGTCACAAGTCTAAGTGATCAGAAGTTACCTCACATCATTATTTATGCATTTATTGTTATGCTTGCTAGTGTTTTCATACTATCTGAGATGGACTATCTCAAAGTTATTTCTTATAATTATATTCATTGGCAATGAATCATAAACCTCACAACTGCAAGAGAAGCAAAATAAAACACATTTCTTTCCTCTCAGTCTCTAAATTATTTTGTTTGGTTTTGATATGATCAGAAGTTGTTTATTTGTGGACTGTAGAGTTCTAGAGGGGGTATAGAGTTGAAGGGTTGACAGCAGAGCAGGGCATTTCTCTGGGTAATATACTAGGTTGTGAGGAGTTCTAGAGGGGGTATAGAGTTAAAGGGTTGACAGCAGAGCAGGGCATTTCTCTGGGTAATATACTAGGTTGTGAGGAGTTCTAGAGGGGGTATAGAGTTGAAGGGTTGACAGCAGAGCAGAGCATTTCTCTGGGTAATATACTAGGTTGTGAGGAGTTCTAGAGGGGGTATAGAGTTGAAGGGTTGACAGCAGAGCAGGGCATTTCTCTGGGTAATATACTAGGTTGTGAGGAGTTCTAGAGGGGGTATAGAGTTGAAGGGTTGACAGCAAAGCAGGGCATTTCTTTGGGTAATATAATAGGTTGTAAGCCACAGTTAATTTGGTGTAACTGAGGTATTTGGAGAATTCATACCATTTAAAGATTTTGACATCTTGGCAATGATGAGTACTGTGTTTGCAAGATGGAGGCAAATTTTGCTATTTTCTTAATAGCAGCATTGTAGTTTATTAAAGAGGGAGGAGTGAAGGTTTGTGAAGATCGGAGTACTGCAAAAGAAGGAGAGAAGTAGTAAAGACTTGGCCAGCTTAATTTTTGTGGGACCATCCATGTATTTTTGTTGCCTGTAGAGTTTATCTAATTTAAAGTGAGTTATTTTTATAGTATTAAGAATGCCTTGTGCATAGGAGTTATACCAAGTAGTTTTGCAGAATGAATAACCTGAATTTCTATTTTATCTTGGGAGTAAATTTTAAAGACTTGTGGGGTTGGTTTGGTGGAGATAATAAGTAGTTTAGTTTTTCTGGCATTGAGAAGTGGCCAGGTTTCTATGGATTTGAATGCTTTCTTGATTACTTTTAGGAGGTCTTGAAAGTTTTTGGAGGAGGATATGATTATTGAGTTGTCCGCATATTGGACAAGTATGGTTTGAGGGGACACTAGATGTAATTTGTCTATGAAAATATTAAAGAGCAGGTGTCTTAGTATGGACCCTTAGGGTACTCCTATTTTATTTATCAAATAGGTAGATTGTTTGCTCTGCCATTTCACTGATTGTTGCCAGTTGTGTAAGTACTTAGCAAACCAGGACAGTCTATGTAGGGAGCAGCCTATTTCTGATAGCTGTTGAAGTAGGTTGGTATGTGACACTGTGTCAAATGCCTTGGATAAGTCCAACAGGACTAATGAAGTTATTAGACCTGCATCTAAAGCCTTGTTCATGGTGTCTGTGAAGGATAGGAGAGCAGTAGTGGTGCTATGGAATGGGTGAAAACCATGTTGTGTTGGGGCGAGAAGGTTGTTGTCTACAACTTGGTTGAGTAGTTGACTATTCTAATATTTTGGAGAGAGGAGAAAGAATAGAGATCAGTCTATAGTTAGTAAGGTCATTTGTATTACCATATTTATGGAGTGGAATTATAATGGAATTTTTCCAGATTTGTGGGGTGGTTCCTTCAGAGATGGATCGGTTTATTAGAATACTGATCGGATATGCTATTGCATCAACAGCGATTTTCAAGTATTCTGGGGGGGGGGGGGTTGTCAGGAGATAGAGAGCAGGGTTTCAGTTTTTTTTTTAAGTTTTACAGTTGGAGAGGTAGAAACAGGTTTTAGAGAGAACCTGTGGGTTTCTGGTATTGTTTTAGTGGTAGTTTCATCGGATGCAAGATGATTGGAAGAAGTTTGCATGGTTGCTTGCCTGACATTTGTATTATTGGTGGTGTATGGATTTGAGTTTATAGGGGGTTCAGGAATGAGTTTAAGGATGGTATCAGTAAAGTGGGAGTTGAAAGTGTGGGCTGTATGTTGCAGGGTCATGTCAGGGTATGGAGTTGGAATTTGAGTGGTTCAGAGATTGAGGAGAGAGAATAAAGATTTCCAAAAATTCTTGGAGCTGTTTTTATGGGTGGATAGTTATTTTAATTTTTTTTTTTTTGTCATTGATGACTAGTTGTTTGGCTTGGTTCCTGAGTTGTTTAAAGTTAGATTCATTTGTCAGTGACTTGCTACTGCACCAGACTTACCAGTGTCTATCCCTATCTAAACGTAGTAGCTTTGCAGGTTTAGTTAGCCATGGAGCATGGCTAATTTTGATTATTTTTGTTCGTGTAAATGCATGAGAGTTAAGGGTATCTAAAAATTTTTGTTAAAATACTTAACAGCTTCATCTATTTGAAGAAAATGTAGAGAGCTCTAGTTATGGACTTTTAGACTGGAGTAAAATGTTGATGGGTTGAACTTAGTGAGGTTTCTGGTTGGTTTTTAGCTATGGGGTTTTAGTACCTGAGTTTGGGTTCTATATGTGAAAGCAAGAAGATGATTACTCAGGTAATTGGGAAGGGAGCCTGATTTAATGAATTTGTGTGGATGTGATACAAGGATGCAGTCAAGGGTTGTTTCATGTTGTTTATTTTGCACTCTGGTGGGGGCATGTTTATAGGTTCATAGGTTTATAGGTGTTTAGTAGGCTAATGAACTCAAGGGCCTTTTTAAGCCTAGCCATGCATCCCAAATCTCTGACAAGTTCTGATACCCATGATAAGTGTAAGCATGGGCCTGGGAGATGAACCATTTACAGGTTACCTCTGCCAATTAGAGACATAGGTGCCAAACCAGGGATGAATTTCTGTTTTCCCATCCATTTGTCCAAGTTGCACTTGAACTGGGTTTGGGAGGAACTCTGCTTCACATGGATGGGGAGCCTGTTCCATAGATAGGATAGTCTCTAGAATACATACCTATCTCTCTAGCAGGTCCTATTTATATCACAGGCAAGGTTTATGTCTTAAGAATGGGTAATTCTGGTGCTGTTTGTTTCATGGATATGCAGGAGGTCCATCAGAGTGGAGTCTAACAATGCCCTGTATGCCAGTGTATGCCAGGTATTGATCTCCCCTCAAAAACCTGTAGGAGACAGAATACTGGGATAGGGCCTTGAGGTGGTCTACATAGGACATATTACTTATGTCCTGTATTTTTTTAGTGAGAAATCTCTGTGGATGTTAAAATTGCTGGATATGCCTTGTTAGGTACATACCAAAGGGGCATCGTACTCAATGATAGGTCTGATGAATGCTGAATATAGTGGAACAATGACTTCCTTGGACTTAGATGCCATACCTTTGTTTATAAGTTGCATAACATAGAATGATTTCCTCACCACTGTAGACACATGATGATCAAAGGCTAGATTACTATCTATGTGTGTCCGTAAGTCCCTGACTAATGGGTCAACTCTAAGGGGTGTATTGTCAGTATGATAGTTACCAGGGATGGATGACTTCCCAAAGGAAACTATTATGCATTTCTTGGCTTTTAGATTTAGCCCATGGCTCTCACACCAGCTGTTTGTCTGTGTCAGCCCCTCTTGGAGAACATTTGTGTCAGTGTGAGATTCAATGACAGCTCCTAATTTGCAATCATCTGCAAATTTAGTCAACCAGAGACCACTGACTTTGGCCTTGACTTCTGAGAAGTAAATGCCAAAAAGGAGCGGTCCAAGAAATAATCCATATGGGACTCCACTTGTAACTGGCCTCTTTGTAGAGGTGGACTCCCCATTTCTAACTTCCTGGGTCCTGTCTGTGAGCCAGTTGGCTATCCACCGGGTGACATATGGGTTTGTATCTAACCTCTTGAGTTTGTCAACAATGCCTGAGTGGGGTATTGTGTCAAATGCTTTGGTCAGGTCAAGGTAGGCAGTGTGAATGATTTTGCCCTCATCCATTGCTCTGGTGACCTTCTCAAAGAAGTCCACCAGGTTGAGTAGGCATGATCTTCCCGTGACAAATCAAAACTGGGTTGGGTCCATTGTCTGGAGGTTTAGTATATCTCTATTGATCACTTCTATGATAATTCTTTCCACGACTTTACATATAAGACTAGTGAGACTTATGGGTCTGTAGTTTCCAAGGTCTGTAGATGGCCCACCTTTGTGCATAGAGAGGACCGTTGCTTTTCCCCATTCATGTGGCACAAAGCCTGTTTGGAAGATACAGTTAAATAGTAATTCCAGATGCCCTGATAGATCATGTTTCATGCTATTTAGAAGGCATCCTGGGATATTGTCTGTGCCCATTGATGCAGTGTTCTTGGTCTTAGAAAGAGCATTAAGGACCTCTTCCCTAGTGATAGTAGGGAGAGTTATATCTGATGATATTTCCTGAAAGAAGGTTGAGGGGAGAAAGGAGTAAAGTTGATGCTGAATTTATCAGCCAGGAGGTTTGCAATATCTTCTGGCTCAGTATAAGTGGCTCCATTTACAATGCGCTCTGTACACAATTGTGTATTGCCTTTGAGGTTGCAGACATAGGTAAAGAATGCTTTGTGGTTTTCCTTGGCCTGGGAGGTCAAACTTACCTCAGATTTGACTTTGGTAGACTTCATTTGTCCTCAGAGTTGTTGGTTTAGTTTGAGGAGAGTGCTTTTATCCTGCTGGGTGCTGGACCTCCTAATATTTGCCATGATTTTCCTCCTTTTATACAGCTGATTGATTTTGTGATTCCACCAAGGTGCCTTGTTTTTTGAGGTAGTTCTGTAGTTCTTCCTGGTGGGTACAGCTGCCTCTCTGCAGCTATTAACATGCTTGTTCAGGGTTTCTGTGAACAGTTCTGCTTAGGCAACAGTGTTCTCGGCGTTTATGGGGGCTTGAAAGTTTAACAGGTTCTCACTTAATAGCAGGAGGTTAGCCTTAGAATAGTTCTTGAATATTCCAGGTTTAGCTGGGGGTCCAGGTTTTATTTTTACTTCAACTTCAAAGGAGACCATTTTGTGGTCCGACCTTAGCAGGGAAGGCATTACAGTAAGGGGTGTGCAGCAGCATAGGCGCTAGAAGCTGTTGAAGACAGGGTGGGCAGAGGGTGAGAGGGGCACTTAGTGATCTAAAAAGGGCAATTTTTGTAACTATTTACTACCACAACATAGGTTCACTTGGAGGACATTTTAAGCTTAGCCAATTCCCTTTTGGTGCTTGAATTAACATTTTCTGATTGGTCCTACCTATCCCATGGGCCATGGCTGATAATTGTATATTAGCCCTAGTGGGAATAACTCCGATCATACTATAGATAATTTGAGAGGACCCATGTAAGCGATGCAGCATTTAGGAACTGTCTCTATCCATTAGTGGCATGAGGGGAAATCCTGGAGTACATTTTCTATTACCCATCCTTAGATCCAATTTACATTTGAATATGGACGGATGAGCTTTGTTTTATTTTTATGGATTGTCATGATATCTAGACATTTAAATCTAATCGCATAAAAAATATAGAACTACACCACTATATTAACTACATTTATGTTTAAAATAAAGAGTCTATATGATTCTTCAGTAATGTTTTACCTTTTATAAAAAGGTGTCTGAACATGACAAACATATGCAGTTTGTATTTAACACAGATAACAATTTTCTCATATATTTAAATAAAATTAAAGAACCAGTTCAGTTGGCAACTCATTTTTTTTATATACAAACTACTCTTTAGTAGTCACTGCTAAAGCAAATGCAATTTATTTTAGCAACAATTAGACATCAGATTACAATGGTGACAAGTTCAGGTCATCACCAATGGCCTTCTTCTTCAGGTTCAACTCAGTAATGTACTGAAATCTTATTAATGTCCTATAGAAGGTATTTAAGGTGCATGCTGCAATTATAGCTAGGTAGTTAATGTCCAGGTTCCACTGGATGCAAACACTGTATAGTGTCTAATACATTTTTTTTTTCAAATAATAGGAACCATTTGTGAAATGGTTTGAGTCCATTATAATCTATTTTCTTAATGGCATAGATCATGTGACTGGATAGCAGTTTTGTCAAGTTAGATGGTGATTTGAAATATGTGGACATATTCTGAGAGCTTAGAAGTGTCTTTGGAATAACTGGAAAATGAATGAATGTTAACTACCTGGTATGAGCAGCATATTTTGCATAACAAATGGAGTAGATAATTACTGCAAATTATATCCAATTTCTGTGTTTAAGCTAGAGTGCAAATGCATTATCTTTCTGTTTCATACCTGAGTTCACACTCTTGCTTAATCATATACAGGCACAGACACATTCACAAATATATACACAAGCAAGCACAAACACACACACACGCGCACACATACACACACGCGCACACATACACACACACACACACACAGACACACACACACACAGACACACACACACACAGACACACACACACACACGCACACGCACACACGCGCACACATACACACATGCACACACGCACACACATACACACATGCACACATGCACACACACACACACACACACACACACACACACACACACACACACACTAAAGCATATATAAACAAACTTACCCTTCCTAAAGCATATAAAAACAAATGGAGCACTTCTCCTTACCATGGCAGCAGACTCCAGCAATGATGTGATCGGGAATATTTTATTTTCTGTGCACTTTTCATAGGTTCATAGGTGTGTACTAGACTAATGACCCTGGAGCCTTTACAGGCCTAGCCTGTAGAAATGCCCTGGGATCGTGCCACCCGACATTAGTTGCCAGGGCCTCTATCAAGTAGAGCCACTGGGGTGACTCACAGGGTGAACTTTCTATTACCCATCCACTCATCAAGATTTCTCTTGAAGAGAGACAGTGAGGTGCTCTGTTTGACATGTATAGGAAGCCTATTCCAGAGCATGGGCAGTCTCTGGGTGAGGAACCTGTCCCTCCAGTATGTTCTGTTGATTGTGGTAATAAGGTCGAGGTCTCTGGAGTGTGTGGTGCTGAGGGATTGGGATTTCTTTAGATGTAGCATTTCTAACAGAGCTGGGTCAGACAGGGCTTTGTAAGTCAAGCAGAGATCACCTCTAAGTACGCAATATGAGACAGAGAATAGCTGGAGTCATGAGTCTGTCCATGTAGGACATGTGTTTAATGCCTAGGATCCTCTTCATGAGGTACTTCTGTGGCCTCTCCAGCTGTTGCAGGTGTCTAGTGAGGTACATGCCAAATGGGACATTATACTCTATGATTGGTCTAATGAGGGAAGAGTAGAGAGAGACTATGACCTCTTTCTTCCTGGATGCAAAACCCTTGACAATGACATGTGCCACATGGGACTTTCTGACCACAGTAGCAATGTGGTGGTCGAAGGAGAAGTTGCTGTCATCCTGCATCCCCAGATCTCTTATAATGCCCTCAGTGTTCAGTGAGCTCCCACTGATGTGGTAATCAGTGGTAACTGAGTTTTTCCAAAGGGGATGATGGCACATTTTTTGGCATCAAGCTGAAGACCATGGTTTCGCACCAGTTACTGGTCTCAGTTAGGCCTTTCTGTAGGATGTCTGCAACACTTGGGGAGTTAATAATGGCTCCCAGCTTGCAGTCATCTGCAACCTTGGTCAGCCAGAGTCCCTTTGTGTTGGCCTAGACTTCTGAGAAGTAGATGCTGAACAGGAGAGGACCCAGGACCAATCCCTGTGGGACTCCACATGTGACTGGTTGGCAATCTGACTTGGAGTCAACCACTTTCACACTGTTTGTTCTGTGAGCCAATTTGCAACCTAACTAGTGATATAGGGGGTGATGCCTAGTTTCGTGAGTTTATCAATAATTTCTGAGTGAGGAATGGTATCAAAGGCCTGGGCCAGATCAAGGTAGGCTGTATGCACTGCCTTACCTTCATCCACAGCCCTGGTGACTGACTCAAACAAATCTACCAGGTTGAGCAGGCATGATCTCCCTTTCACAAAGCCAAATTGCATGGGGTCTAGAGTTTGGAGATTTCCTATATGCTTGTTTGTTAATCAGGCCCATGATGTTGTGCTTCATAGCTTTTCATGTCAGACTCATCAGGCTAAAGGGGTGATAATTCCCAGGCTCTGTAGTCGCCCGCCCCCCTTTATGGAAAGGAATGACTGTAGCAGTGTACCATTTGGTAGAGACAAAGCCTGAGGTGAGGCTGTGACTGAACAGGGCACACAGATGTGGTGCCAGTTCGTTTTATAGTTCATGTAGAACACAGCCAGGGATATTAGCGGGTCCCATGGAAGCTATATTCTTGGCTTTGGACAATGCAGCTTTAAACTGTGCTGCAGTAATGCTGGGTGCCTGGCATTCTTCCAGTGTTGTGATTAGTCCTTTGGGGGGGGGGGGGTTGGCATAGAATCTGTCGGCCAGTATGTTGGCAATATCTGTTGGCTCAGTACAGGAAGTACCATTGTGCAGTAACTCAGAGCAAATCTGGGGATTGCCGTGGAGGTTCTTGATATAACTATAGAAGGCTTTATGATTATTTTTAGTGTCCATTTACTACTGACATTGCACAGTACTGGAATTTGTTCTTTAGTTTCAACATAGTTAAAACAAAAAAGCTTTATGGTTATCCTTCATCTGGGTGGCTATGTTCATCTCCTGCCTATCTTTGGTTCACTTCTGTACTGGAGGCCTAACTTTTGGTGGGTTCTTTTGATGGCTTGTTGAAAGGGTAGCATACTTCTCAAGTGTACCTTATTATGAGGAATGTACCTAATTTGGAGTCTTAAAAAGTTCATGTTCCTCTAAGTTTCACATTGAAAGGGTCTGTCACACATTCACTGTTAGGTACTTTTTAACTGATATCCATGGTAAATAGAAAAAAAATTATATTAATTCATTAAAAGATCTCTTTATAAGTAAAACCAGCATATTTTAACCATCCTATGACCTTCCTAGTTGAAGTTGTTAGTAAGCCATTAGTAAGTGTTCCACATTTTGCCCATTTGTTCCACATTATGAGGGCTAGTGTTCCTCATTTTGGAGATGGAAGGTTGACAGCTATGAAGGGTTGAACAGACTCCATTCTCTCATCAATATCAACTCCAACTGCTGAAGTAATAGACAAAAGTGCTAAAGACTGAAAAGCAATAAAACACAGACTTTCCCCACATTTAGTGGTAAGGTCGAGTCATCAAATCAAAATGCAATGATGGAAGAAGGGGGGTCTTAGTTTGATTGCTGTGGACTGGTTACAGTGTTAGCACAGCAGATTGTATACTAAATAGCAGTAGCATGTTTTTCTGCTATTTGCAAATCATTTATAAACATGTTGCAGATGAGAGGATCCAATACTCTGCCTTGACAAACTCCCACAGATAAACAAATCAGGAATTTCTCAGCCCCCACCATATTAACAGGCCCAATGGCAAATCACGCATTCACTACATGCAGACATCTCATAACCAAACACTTTCTGTATATATAAAACATTTCATGTTATATGCACATTAGCGACTCGTTTGTTTAAAAAGCACAACAATTTTTACCTATTACTGACACTACAAAACTACTACACACATACATATCCGGTTTAAGGAATCTCCATGTCAGTTAGGTGCGCTACTACCATATCACTTGCAACTTATTTTATCAGTAACTTTTTGGATACAGATTGTAATTTGATCCCTGAGCATAGCTCACCTGGGTCAGTGCAGTACTCAATTTTTTATATATGGATTGCCACTTAATACCAAAGTTTAACCAGAGGATGATCTATCCAATCAGTGTTTTACCCTGGTAAACACATATTTTTTTTTTTTATTTTCCATTTATATACACAGTTGTCTATATTCCAATATAAACGTACAGCAAAGAATATATAAACAAAAAGGGAATAATTCAACAGCCAAACATAAGCAAAATAAACACTCCAATACAGTATTTTTTACGAGACAAATACTAACACACAGGGGATAAAGAACAAACAAAAGGGTGTAGAAACGTAGCATTTCAAACAAATGTAAGCAAAACTGAAACATGATTATGCAGGCTTTATAGGCAGAAACATGGAGCAATTAAAAAGGAAGTTCACAAATCGACATCTTCCTAGAAAAACACACACCACTAAATGCTCATTTCTGCAACACCGAGATAAACAATCCTAATCCGTAATGGCTAAAAATTCGATTTCCCTCGAATAACATTCAGCTTGGAATTTCCAAGATTAAAAACAAACTCTAAGAATGTATTTCATTAATAAATAACCACCCAAACCACACACCATTCCCAAAGAGGCATGGTCAGGGTTTTTTTTTTCCTTTTCAGTTAACCAAACCTACCTTTACAAATCTCAAAGTCTAAACAGAAATACGATAGAACCACATGGTGTTCCCTTGGGTATCAACTCTCAGCATAAACTACTATCACTAGGAGAAGATAGATTTATTTAGCACGATGATCTACTGTGATGCTCTGATTACAACTATCCCGCTTAAAAAACAGAGATCTTTAACCATTTAAACATTTACCTTTAGTCTGACTAAAATAGGATGCATCATGACTCTTTCGCAACATTTTTACACAATAAAGTCAATAAATAATAATCAGATTCACAGTCCGGTTAAACAATTTGAACATTATGCAGTGGTGAGGCAAGTACAACACTACTCAGTGCCACCTTTCAAACTTAGACTTCACTCAAAAATGTCAACTAAAGTAACCCCAAACCCTAAACTTACTGCCAAAAGGTGACAACAAAACTGGCCCTAATAAAACAGTATTTCAAGAGTCATCATACAAGAGCACTGCTTTCACCACTAACGAGCACAACATATCGAGTGTGACCAGGTAATGGTTTAGACCTTGCATATTTCCTTATACCAATGACAAGAACAAAAACGACGTAGTCTGTAAATCCCAACCAGCCAGGAAAAATACCCAACAAGACTGTTATATTAACAGGTCCAAAACTCCGATCTTGATTTTCCCACAGGGACAACCTGGTGCAGCAAGGCCAAAGTGCGCCGCAGCGCACTGTTGCTTTTCACACATAGTTATAATAAGCTAATCTGCGAAATGGGTACTCCTTAAAGAAAAACAGGTCTTGCAGCTGTAAAAGTGGTGGGGTGCTCCCTCCCCCTCGCTCTATGATTCCGGCACCTATATGCAGCAGTCTCCCATATTAGTGAGAACCAGATCCTAATAAGATCCTGATAAGTTGCGTTTATTTGTAGAGACTAATGCTCATCTTACAGATGTGCAAGTTTACAGAAACAATCAGGAAAGGCAGTAGGTACTTTGTGCTTACTTGTTTTGCAACCTTTCTTATTAAAATAAAATAAAGACCAGAATTTATAAGAGAAAGGATTTAGTAATAGTAGAAAAATGGCAGGGCTTTCAAATAGTTAAACAGCATACAAGGAGACTGCTGTTAGGAAGCACAGGATGGGGGGCTAACATCCGCGCTGGAGTGCTTTAGTTAAAAAAAAAATAGAATTAAACAAGGGCTAGCAGTTAATTTTGTCTAGAGGATAACACATACTTTCTATATCTTTTGAAAATAACTTATCATTATCTTTATAATACTAACTGGAGTGGAACACAACTCCAGATGGTTAGTCTAACCAGTTTTGTGTAGAAATTTCTGTTGACAACTGACCACAATGGAGTATGAACAGCTAACATTATGAAATACAAGAGGTGTGAAGCAAAGAAAAATATCTGCTAGATTTGTAACTACTAGGGAGCAAGTCTAAAAAACTAATATCTTTTGGCTTTTCCCGGTTAGGGGACGCCACAGCGTAACTCCAGTCCGCCAATGATTAGCAGTGGATTTTTACGGTGCTGAGGTGCCAGCCCGACGCCAAACCTTCAAAGAAGGCACACCCATTCATGCATGCACCTACCTGTATGTCTTTCAACATCACACTTATTTGTATATGGACCATCTTGAAGAAATAGTGAAGAATTTTGAAAAGTGAGCTAAAATAAATCAGATTCACTGGAATTTTTACTTCCAGCTCTGTTGGTATGGAGGAGTAACATCTTGACTATGGTCCAAAAAAACAAATGAATTTAATAAGCTTGGCACTACAGGAGCTGGGGGTGGTCAATCAGGCAGAGTCTGCTAATCTGTCTATAGGGAGATGGTTGAGGAGTGCAAGCCTATAGCCTGGACTCAAGGTAGAATTTCTCTATGAAGACTAGAAATCACCAGATTCACTTGACTTTTAAAGGAGGTGGTCTTCTTAGAAAAGCAGGAGACATACCCATAACTGACAGCCATTGTTTCTGACTTCTTGGGGACATCAGAATCATGTACAGTGGAAATGGCTTGGAGTCAGAGAAAAGAAAATGCTTTCTCCATTGAGAGATTGATGAGGTCACCACACCTGCCAATCAACCACTGCCTCTAAGGAGGAATGAATGAATGAATGAGTCATAGGGTTCTTGTCTGTAGGACAATGACTAGATCACGTGGGTAAATCATAAATGAGGCTTGATGCTCAACCAGGGATATAAACAGACTTTGAAAGGAATGGTAAGGTTCGAGGTTAGCACAATGCTCCATTCTGAGTGGCAGGTCTCAGATGCAGCTTGCTGCCTTACTGAGAGGGCATATTGTGAGATTCACTAGCTATTGACAAAATTGCTTGGTTCTCTGGACCCTAACAGGGATGCCACTTTACAAATGAAACCCCCTATAGACTGAAAATAAGCATTGTGAAGCAACCAGCATTTTCTGAAACATAACCAGGTTATATTTTTGTTCAAAACCAATTACCAACAAGGGTTTATATTTAGTCTATAATATTCAATGGCATTTAATATATTCTTCTCATGGCACATAGACACTTCTACAGACAGTATGGAAGCTAAAACTGTGCTTCATACAATGGTACATGTGGAAGGGTTCAGTTTCTCAGGTGACTCAAGCACAAACTCATAACTTTCCCATTTATGAACATCATACATAAAGGATTCCAGATATAGAAAAATAAGCTCCTAAACTCTATTCAATACATAAATAAAGGCTTAATAATGAAGTCAAAGTTTTAGGTTCTAATTTACTCAGTTGTCTGATAGTTAGCTTTATTGTTATTTACTAGCTAAATAGATGGCACCTCTTGTTTATAACATGTGGGATCAGCATGGGAGCAGAGCTGTCATGGCTCCTTGGGTGAGACCAATTCCATCCCAACCATGAATAGCTGACAAATGGCAGTACATCCTCATACCTGCATCCTTCATTGATTTTCTCAATTTATTTTTTATATAATATTGTTATTTATGACATATTTTATGGCTTTGAGAGAAGGAGTGACACCAACTTTTCCCCTCTCTCCCCCCAAAGGACCAATCACAATATCAGTAGATTGCCAGGCACCTAGTATTACTACTGCACAGGTTAAAACAGCACTGTCCAGGGCCAATAATACAGCTTCTATAGGACATGATAATATATCTGACTGTGTTCTACATGAACTACAGAGTGAATTGGGACCTCACCTGTGTACCCTGCTCAATCACAGCCTCACCTCAGGCTTTGTCCCTACCAAATGGCACACTGCTATAGTCATCCCTCTCCACAAAGGAGGAGTGACTACAGACCCCGGGAACTATCACCCCATTAGCCTAACAAGTCTGATAAGCAAGGATATAGGGAATTTCCAAACTCTGCATCCCACACAGTTTGGTTTTGTGAAGGGTAGATCATGCCTGCTCAACTTGGTCGACTTCTTTGAGTCAGTCACCAGAGCTGTGGATGAAGGCAAGGTGATTAATACAGCTTACCGTGATCTGGCCAAGGCCTTTGATACCAATTCCCACTCAGGAATCATATAAAAACTCACTAAGCTAGGCATCAACCCCTATATCACTAGGTGGGTTGCAAACTGGCTCACAGGTAGAACCCACAGAGTGAAAGCAGCTGACTCCAAGTCAGACTGCCGACCAGTCACAAGTGGAGTCCTACAGGGAACAGTCCTGAGTCCTCTCCTGTTTGGTATCGACTTCTCAGACGTCCATTCCAACACAAAGGTACTCTGGCTGACAATGTTTACAGATGATTACAAGTTGGGAGCCATTATTAACTCCTCAAGTGATGTTGACATCCTACAGAAAGGCCACACTGAGACCAACGACTGGTGTCAGAACCATGGCTTTAAGCTCAATTCCAAAAAAAATGTGTTGTCATCCCCTTGGAGATACACCTAGTTCCCATGAACTACTACATTGATGGTAGTCCACTGAAGACAGAAGATGTTATAAGAGATCTGGGAACACAGGTTGACAGCAACCTCTCTTTTAACTACCACACTGCCACTGTGGTCAGAAAGTCCTTCTGTGTGGCACATCTCATTACTAAGGGTTTTGCATCCAGGACGAAAGAGGTCATTGTCTCCCTCTACTCTTCCCTCATTAGGCCAATCATTGAGTACAATGCCCCATTTGGCATGTACCTTACTAGACACCTGCAACAACTGGATAGGCCACAAAAGTACCTCACTAAGAGGATCCTAGGCCTTAAACACTTTTCCTGTATGGACTGACTCAAAAAACCCAAATGATTCTCTGTCTCATATCACCTACTTAGAGGCAATCTCTGCTTGACTTATAAAGCCATGTCTGACCTAGCTCTGTTAGAAATACTACATCTGAAGAAATCCCAATCCCTCCACACCACATGCTCCAGAGACCTCAATCTCATTACCACAATCAACAGAATGTGCTGGAGGGACAGGTTCATACACCCAGAGACTGCCCATGCCATGGAATAGACTTCCCATACATGTTAAACAGAGCACCTCACTGGCCCTCTTCAAGAGAAATCTTGATGAGTGGATGAGAAATAGAAAATTCAACCTGGGGATCACTCCAGTGGCTCTACTCGACAGAGGCACTGGAAACTAAGGTTGGGTGGCACATCGCCAGGCTAATCCTATGGGCTAGGCTTGTATAGGTCCAGGGCCATTAGCCTAGTACACACCTATGAGCCTATGGAAAACTTTGGGATCTATTCATTAGTGCTTGGTTTAAACCCTGACCATCAATCACCGCATACATAAGTTAGTGTTCATATTTACAGAGATAAAGTCTTACTGACAAGTTCATCATTGAGACAAGCATGTAGTCAGCAGTTGGTGAATAACAATATAATTCTGGTAATTTTTGCAGCCACAGGCCCAGTTTGAAAGAAACAGAAGGGGGTGCATTCTTGTAACTGATGGACCACATGTCCATGAATATTTATCACAGTAATCAACAGGTGGATGGATGACTGGTCCTAACTAGTAGTCTTCTGAGCTTATATCAGCCCTTCCTGAGCTATTTTACAATGATGCATCTCTAATTACATGGAAGAAACCCCTGACAATTTGGTTGTGAAAAGTTAAATTCACTGTTCAATTTCATGTAGAACGACATGGGAAGTTGCTGTGGTTACATAGGTCATTTGGATGCTGAGGGGGGGGGGGGTCATTCTGTGTGGAAATGCAACAAGCACACTGTAGCTTTAGTGTCTCCTACCTTGGATAAATTCATGGTATAAAGTCCTGAAAACACAGGGCAGTGTTTTATTCTTTTAATTTAGTTTATTTGTTAACTGATTAAGTAGGCTTTCCAGTAGAACCTTGTCAGCATTGAACTGATGCAATGGCAAATGCATTATAGAGAAAATAACAGTGAACATTATGAACAAGTTACAGAAACAGGCAATAATGGAGAACACTGGATGACACCAGTGTTTTTGCATTGCTCTCAGAATGTAACAGCAGTTGTGTAACATCTAGGAGCTTCTGCATATAATCTCAGCCACAGCTCTCAACGTCTTTACTCAATAAACAAGGGCAAAGGTAAAAACGATGGATAGAAAACACACTATTGTTACTTGCACCTCTCAAGTGACCTCATTATAGGTTCATAGGTTATTACAAGGCTAATGACACAAGAGCCTTTATAAGCCTAGCAATTATACCCAGTATATGACAATAGTGTATCTTAATTCCTCAGATATGGAATGGGGTAGTATCAGGATAGTGGATCATTGTGTGTTGGAGAGAATTTATAGGTACTCATCCATTTATCAAACTTCTTTTTAAAGAAAGTGGGGGACTGGCTTTGTTTTACGAAGATGGAAAGTTTATTCCCTAAACGAGGTAGCCTTTGGCATATGAATCTGTCTCTCCAGTAAGTTCTGTTAGTGTCGCAAATAAGGTTCAGGTCCATGGAACATGTAACCCTCATATAATTTTTCATGTGAATATGTATCAGTTTCATCAGGGCTGGATCAAATAATGCCATATAGGTCAGTCATACGTGATCTCTCGATAAACAATATGAGACAGAGTAACGGGATAGGGCCTTTAGTCAGTCCACATAAGACATGCATCTTACACTTGGTATTTTTTTAGTGAGAAACCCCTGGAGTCACTTCACTTGGTGTAAGTGCCTGGTTAGGTACATGCAGAAGGGAGCAGTATATTCAATTATGGGCCTGAATAGGGCCAAGTACAATGATGCTATGACTTCCTTTGATCTTAATGCCATGCCATTACTTATAAGTTGAGCCATACAGAAGGATTTTATCACTGCTGTAGCTACCTGGTGGTCACAGTTTTGGTTAATATCTATCAATGTATGTTCCTTGTTTCCTCATCACTGGGTCTGCTTTTAGGAGTGAGCTATCAATATTATAACTTGCAGGGATATCTGATATACTGAAGAATATGATTACACATTTTTTAGCATTTGGTCATAGACTGTGGTTTTGGCACCAGTTGTTTGCCATTATCAGGCCTGTTTGTAGGATGTCATCCTCATTTGGTGATACAATGATTGCTCATAACTTACAGTCATCAGCAAACTTGGTGAGTTAGAAGCACCCATTATTGGCCTTCACTTCAGAGGAGTTAAAAACAAACAGGATGGGTCCCAACCTGAGCCCTGTGGGACTTCACTAGTAACATGTTTCGTATTAGAAGTGGCTTCACCTACCTGGATAATGTGTCCTGTCAGAGCACCAGTTGGTTATCCATCTGACAATGTAGGTATTTATTCCTAACTCAGCAAGTTTATTTATGATCCCTGAGTGGGGGATCATGTTGAAAGCTTTGGCCAAGTCTACATAAGTGATGTGTACCATTTTACACTCATCCATGGCCCTGGTGACTTTCTCAAAGAAGTCCACCAGAATGAGCGGGCAAGACCTCCCTTTGACAAGCCAAATTGGTCTGGTCCAAAGTTTGGAAAGTTCCTACATCATTATTGATCAGGTCCATGATAATTCTGTCAGTGGTCTTGCAGATAAGATTGCTCAAGCTTATGGATCTGTAGATCCCTGGGTCAGTTGATAGCCCCCCTTGTGCAGAGGGACAATGGTTGCAATCTTCCATTCCTCTGGGACAGAGATCTTCTGGAGGCTATGGTTAAAGAGGTTTTTAGTGGCCTTGATAGATTCTGTTTTATGCTATTTAAGAAGCATTCGGGAATGTTGTCAGGACCCATGGATGCTGTGTTTTTGGCTTTAGCGAGTGCAGTAAGGACCTGTTCCCTCATAATGACTGGTAGGGGGATGGTTACGGGTATTTCTTTGGGGGTGGCAGAAGGTGATGGCTGATAGAAATTTGAAATGGACTTGTTGGCCAGCAGGTTTGCTATTGTTTCAGTCTGGGTGTAGTAAATGTTGCCGTTCATAATTAACTCGGCACATTGCTGAGTGATTCCCCTGAGATTATGAGCATATTAAAAAAAGCCTTATAGCTATCTTTCATCTGGGAGGCTATCTTTGCCTCATGGTTTGCTCTTTTAGATTTGACCAGCTCTCTACTTTCTTTATTTGACTGGTGAGTGTGTCTTTGCACTGTTTTGTCTGTTTCTTTTGGGTTTTGGAGACAATTTTTTTTCCTTTTCTTGAACAGCCTATTTATGCTAGGGGTACACCAGGGTGGATTATTTTTGACAGTAATCATGGGTTTGACTTGGGCAGGTATTGCCTCCTATTTCCAGCTTTGAATGTTGTCATACAGTACTTTTGTGTACAGCTCAGAGTAGGCCTTGGTGTCATCTAGGTTTGGAGGGGCTTGGAAGTTTAATTAGCTGTCACTTAGTTTGAGGTAATTGGCCTTAGCCAAATTCTTAACAGGTTTGGAGATTGATGGGGATTCTAGGTTAGTTTTAATGCTAAAGAAAAAATGAATTTGTGGTCAGATCTTAGCAGGGAGGAGTTACTGCATGGGAGGGAGCTGCATCCCCTCATGTTCGTGAGTACTAGGTCTAGGAGATGTGTACCTCTAGTTGGGGAGCTAACTAGTTGCTCCAGTGTGTTTGTATTGGCAAAATGCAAAAACCTCTGAGAAAAAATTAATTATGGGTCATATAAGTCTCCCAGTTTATAGAGAGGTAGTTGAAGTCACCCATAAGTATGGTGTGAGGCTGAATGTTAAAAAATTCCAGTAGGTATAGGTAGGAGGTGTAGTTTTCCAGACTCATGTTAGGGGATCTATAGCTAGCAAAGATAGGATAAGGGATCACATCTGTGGTTAGCTGGGCATGGAGTAGCTCAAGCAAGTCATGTTGTTGGACTAGTGTTGCAGTATACTTGTCCTTCATGAGCACTGAGACACCTCCCCCTTTGTTTTACCCTGAGCTGAGGGGGGATCAAAATATATGAGAGGCATTGTAACCTTTGATAGACACGGAGCTTTTCATGGATTTGAACCATGTTTTTGTGACTGCACATATGTCTGCATTTTCCAGGGTGAGGAGTGTTTCCAGCGATTGCAGTTTTTTATTTAAACTCCTAGCATTGTGCAGCAGTACCTTTAGGTAATCTTGAGTGATTTTTGTTATGTCGGGCAGTTTAGCAACTTGGCAAGGCCTAAAAAGGCACTATGAGGATAGATAAAATTTTTGTCACTATCCAGAAGCCAAGTGGTGACAAGTGCAAACCACCTCTAGCAAAGAATCGTGGTTTGTCAATCATGTCTCCCCAGGCTGAAATTTTGAGTCTTAAAAAGTCTGTGTTGCTCACTGTTTCACATGTTACTCATTCAGTGTTAAGAATTTTTTTCTAACTAATGTTATTGACATTTGAGAGCTGTGCTCATCAATAATGAAGGACTTTTTACTTTTATCATATTTAGTGGCAGTAACAATTTTAAGTGATAACGGAGAACACTGAACTTTGCTTAACTAAGTCAGTTGTTATTCTGGATTTACAATTACACAAAGTCCAGTGTTCTCCATTATCATCCAGAAATCAAACCTGATATCACATTACAGATTATATTCTGTTAGATACCATATAAAATCATATTTAGACATTTCAGGTAATGGAATAAGATAATGCAAAGAATAGTAGTGAAAACATATTGAAACAAAACAACAGCGAAACACACTCTTGTTCAATATATTAAGTAGAAATTACAAAAAAATATATTATTCAACACATTTTAAAAAAATGAATGAGGAGAAGGAAGAAGAGGAATTGCAGTGAAGAATGTTGGGAGGGTGGCCTAATGGTTAAGGTGTTTGCCTTGCAAGCACAAGGTGCAGCGTTCGAGTCTCACAAGGGATAATTGGCTAGGCTTAAAATGGCTCGCAAGAGCAGTTTGCCTAGTATACATCTATGTACATTCTATGAACCTATGTGTCTGCCTACATTCCTTAAGGCAATTTGATCCAGTTTTTGAAACATTAGTTCCTGCCTAATAGATGGGAGGTGGTGGAGGGCTGTGTTCCTTACGGATTAATGACATTCCATCTCAGATCATGCTGTTATTTTATGGTCTTTATATTAAAGTGTCAATAGCACAGATTAGCAGTATATAGGCCATACTGATGATAAGCCTCATCAAGACAATGTTAGTATGTGTGGGCACCAGTGTTTGAGGAGCAGACACAAAATATATCACTGGTGACATTGGCATTACTGGTCATTTGTTCACATAATCCACAAGCACTGCATAAGCTCTATAAATCAGAATAAAATTTAAAAAAATGAATGATTTGAGAAGCAAAGACATACACTTGATGTTTGCTAGTCCTAAAGTATGTGGCAGTATGTGACACAAGCTAATACAATCCACAATCTACAGACATAAGCAAATAAACACAACAGAGAAGAAACAATACAAGGCAAAGTACCTCATAATGCATTGAAGCCATCACAGGACTGTAGAATTTACTCACTTGAAATTATTTAAACTTGTTATTCCATAAATAGGCAGACCTACAATCACACAGCATTACTCTAAAAAATCAGAGTAAGGACATTAGCACTGCCAGTAAAGATAGAGGCACCAAACAAAGGCTGAGCATTTGCTGTTGGAAAAGGCACAGAAAGTAATGGTGTAGTAGTCCCAAAATTACCAGCCAAATTTACCATATTACAAAGAAATGTTCTCAGAGATGGCTATATGTACCATCAAGAAAGGTGGAATTGAAAGTGGCTCATATACCAGATTGTCAAGAATGTGGCATATCACCGTGTCCTTACATAAACTGAACAATATACACCAGAACGCATAGACCATCCTTTCACCTATTTCACCACCTCACTCTTAATGTATCTCTAACACTATTCCCCGGCCTCTTCTACCTCTTCCCTTCCTCTGTCTCCAACCACTCTTAATTCTTACAGTCTCAAAACAACCTACCTCTCTAGTCTGTCTCCTATATCTACCTCCCCTACATCTCCTACTAGCCATTTTTACTTTCCTTTCTTGTTTCCAAACTCCTATACAACTAGATCTGACCCACTTTAAATAAGCATCTGCCTAACTATTAACTCATTTTGCTCTAAGCAGCTTAAATAATGTTGTAACTAGTCACATTTTCTTCTGCTAATTGTTTAAAACCTTGTTTGTAACAACTCATATACTTGTCTTCCAATTGTTTTAAACATCTGTATAATTGAATTGCCTGAGGAGCTTTTTTTCTCTATAGGTCTCTGCTTGTAAGATCCTGTAGCTGATTGTTACTACTATGTTATTAACATTTAATAAATTGTTTTCTACTCCAGAGGAGCTTTTGTCCACAGGTCTCTGCTGAAAATGAGCCAAAAGCTCAGCCAGAATAACCCGGTTAACAAATGTAAAATAAATAAATAAATAAAATAAATCACTACCAAAACACTGCAACAATAGAATTAGAGGAAAACACTCCAAAAATGCTGTAGGTTATGGCTTCCCAGCAGGAGCGGCCTTAGGTCGACTGGTGCCCTAGGCAAAAGGGCTCCACGGTGCCCCCCACCACACCACCTGGTGCCCCCATCCTGGTCAACTTACACCAAATAAACACTGAAAAAGTGCCCCTGCTACAGCGGTGCCCTAGGCGGCTGCCTAGTTGGCCTATGCCTAAGGCCGGCTATGCTTCCCAGGACAGACTACTTTAAAGCATACCTTTGGTATGAATGGTTAACAAAGCTGGTATAAAGGAGTGTTCCCAGACTGCCAGGGGCTTTAACCCCATGTATATTCCTATGAAACCCATCTTTTTATCTTCAGGGCCAGGGATTTCCACTGTTTCACTCTAGCTACAGTGGAAACTATCCAGGATATGAAAAACTCAGACATGTGGGAGCTTGGTAACAACCTTCCTGCAAAAGAGACTTTGTGTTGACACATATTTATTTTATTTATTTATTTGCTTTTTGTTTACTGGGATAGTCCTCTGGACCAAACGGAACCCATTTTCAGTGGAGGCCTGGGGAGTAAAGTTCCACAGTACAAACATTGACAGTTACTTATAAAAGAAGAAGAAATTACAATGAAATAGTAATGACATTACACTCAATAACAAAGGAATATTATGTACAAGTTTTAAACATAAGAATCTTGTAACTAAATTTACAATTGTATACAATCTGTATAAGTAATTGTATGGCATATTGAGAGTATGAGGTCTACAAACAGTAGTACTATTATAATACAAAGAATAGGGGCAATAGGATGTGGGTTGTTAGAAGATTCTAAGGGGGCTTGGTGCAAGTACATTTCTAGCATGAGAAAGGTGGGTATGGAGGGAGGTTTTGAAGTGGGAGGGTTGTTGAGCTGATCTAATGTTTAGAGGCAAAGAATTCCAGTTCAAAGCTACTGAGTGAGAGTAAAGGAACTTGCCAGGTGGGAGATTAGGTTTGTGTACCTGTAAGAATTTCTAATCCCCTGATCTAATGGGCCTGTTTCGGTGGCATTACTTGAACGTTGAGTTTAGGGCAAGACAGCCTTTGGGTCTGAAGAGTATTTTGTGAGCTGTGGTTAGTTGCAGGTAGGAGAAGTAGCCATTTTAGTGAATGTAGAGCAGTGCAGTGATGGGTGGAGTATTTGGAGCTAGCTGTGAATTTGGTTATTTTATTGTAACAAGTTTCAAGTTTTAGTGTGGAGGAGCTTTGTATATCTGCAAGTAGAGGGGCACTGTAGAGGAGAGAGGGTAATAGGTATGTTGTAGCTATGGTTATTCTTGTGGATGGGATTAGGAAGTGATACTGCCTATAGAGGGTACCTAGTTTGAATTGTGTTTTCTGAATGTTTTGTTGCATATGAAGGTCAAATTTCATGTGCTCATCAATAGTGACTCCGAGAAGTTTTGTATGAGTAACAGCATCTATTATTGATTTATCAAGAGAGAAGATAGAGATCTTGGTCTTATTTAAGGGGATTGATTTTTTAGGGGTGAAGAGTATGATTTTAGATTTTTTTTGGATTTAGGGCAAGGTGGTTGTTGTGCATTCAGGATTCAGTTGAAAAGGCATTTTGAGTTAGTATAAGTAAATCCGAGGCATAGGAGACAGAGCAGATGCACTGTGTGGCTCCATAGGACAACATGTCTAAAGGTCAATCATCTATTGCCTCTTGACCAGAATGAATGAGAAAGAGTACAAAGTCTATTGAACCTGCAGCCTGAGGTAGCAGCATCTATGCAAGCTGGAAGGTAGGCATAAATTCAGTGCAAAAGAACTTCATAGGTGCCTCCTCTACAAACTGCCTATTTTACTCTTCACAAATAATCTGGTGAGTAATTCTGTCCAGTAGATTTGTTTTGATCTTGGGCAGTTATGAAACTACAAATTCTCACTTTTATTGACTCTGTGCTTATATTTCTGGGAGATAGGAACGTAATTATGAGCACACTGTGCTCCAAGAAGCAGTATCTACATCATAGTTTCTCTGTTTATGCATTTCTGGACTGTGAATGATTTAAACACAGATGCCAGGATTAATAGAGAAGTATTGCATGGCCAAGCATGGAGTTTACCACTTAGTGGGGATACACAGCAGTGCAGAATGGACATGGGACATCACTATATGAATAGCCATAGTGTGTGGCTGAATAACTACCTATATGCCAACATGGAAACTGGAGCAAGGTTAAGAAGCCAAAAACCAATGACAGAGGAGTAGAGCAAAATGTACATTGTGAAATAAAGTACTAGCTATGCAATGACTAGCACAGACTATATCAACAGAGGTAAAGACAGAAGAGAAGCATAAAGGGCAAACAGGTAGGTGAATATACAAAAATCACATCTGGGAGGGAAAAGTACCCCCTTTCTACATGTCTGTAGAGAAAAGGGATAATGGAAAGGATGACAGAGAAACAGGGAATGGAAAAGTGGAAAAGGGTATTCAAAGGATGCCCACAAACACAAATGAGTACAGACAAACAAGGGTAGATATGCACTGCCCGAACAGAGACAAATAGAGTGTGTACAAATAGTGATGAGGAGAGGACAATGCACAATGGGTGGGTTGTGGCACAATAGGATGGCCGTACACCAAGTTGCGATAGGTTAGGAAATGTACAGCATGCTGACTGCTGAGCTGCCCAAAAGAATGTCAGTCATAATCAGTAGCTAGAAGAAGCATTGTGGTCTGATGAAAAGGATCTACTAGTCAAGTGCATCTGCTATGTGCATCAGGACAGACATGGTATTCGTCATCCAAAAGGTCATTGCCACATCAGCTGTATCTCATCCATTCAGTCGCACTGATGGTTGGGCCACAGCAAGTGATTAAGACAAGATACCTAACTGGCAAAGGTTGGAATCCTGCCGGCAAGTTATAGCATTAAATATAGGACAAATTAACTAGCACATGCCACACTAACTACTCAGTGCCCCAAGTCACAGCTGTCTCCTGGGGCAGCTAGCATGTCCAGCCTCTTTCTCAGTCCATGCTGAAAGACATAAATGGACAAAACAGCCATCTCACAAAGTTGTAGGTGAGAAATACAGACATGACTGCAAAATCTTAACCCCACTTATATGTGCATGACAGAAGCATGGCAGTGTGCATACAACTGCACAATGTAGCTACGGTCTCACAAGTATATGTATGATACCAGAACCATGGAAATCTGCCCATACGTTCACAGCATAGCTACAGTAACCCATTTATGTGCATGATACCACAACCATGGAAATGTGCCCGTAGCTTCACAGCAAAGCTACAGTAACCCAAGTATGTGCATGATACCAGAACCATGGAAATGTGCCTGTAGCTTCACAGCAAAACTACAGTAACACATGCATGTTCAAGATAACAAATGCCTGATATGGTTCTCATAGTCACAAAACAGAACAGCTATGAAATACCTCACAACAAGCAGCAGTGTCATAACAGACAAGCAACAGGCACAAAAGAAATGCAACCATTGCCACAATAGTCCACCTACTATGTGTTGGTTTCTGTCAGAGGAACTATTCTTCATTAGGAACACAGTTCTGAATGACAGAAAAAAAAGGTTAAATGTACACTTTGAAAAACAGTAGTTAGAGCAGATACATAAGATTCCATTCGGGCCATTTCTGCCTAACCTCTGTTTCCTACTTCTAGAGATCATCAGAAAGGTGACATTGCAATTCATCATACTAGTTTGTGTGTTCATCACCAGTCCTGGGTATGCCAGTAGCCTCATTTAGCAACTACACAAGTTATACCAGCCACCCATCTTATAAAATGGACCCTGATGGGGTACTGGAAGCTGAACCCAGAATGGGCTGTGCAGGAAAAAGATAATTATTTTGCTCTTTGGCATATCAGGCATGCATTCTCTGTGGTGCATAAGCATTATCAGCCACTGACCTGAATGTCCCATAAAATAAGGTGGTGGCCATGGATGCACTCTGCAAATCTGAATTCTTACTTAACAGCGGCATAGTTTGCTACATTTGTGAAGTGCAACATATGTACATATGCAGGCAATATGCATGAGCTCTCATTGTCATATGTGGAACATAGCCTCATTACCATACATGCATCTCAAATAGCTACTTACTTGTGGCTTAAGCAAATGGTCCAGCATTTTAAACATCAATTTTGCACCAAAGAGGGAACAGTTGTAGCAGCTGCAACACTTCTAATATAGCCTTTGGAAGCCAGTGTCTAACAGCAGAGAAACACAGTTGTCAGAACACAACTCTGAGGAGTTACCCAGTGTTATGTGGTATGGCAAAAACAGGTAGACTTCTAGTGTGCTGGACATGTGAGCCCTTTCCTGGGAAAGGAGCATGGGCACATATCTTAATCTGCGTTACTGTTTGGTTGCAATGTTTCTTCACATAACCCGCACATAATGTATGCAGCTTAATACCTAGCCTGTAGGTCAGGGAAGACAGCTCACTAGCAGGACTGCCTGTACTGAAAGCATCCTCCATTTTCATAGGTTCATGGATGTATACTAGGCTAATGATCACTGGGACCTTTATAAGCCTAGCTATGCATACTAAATGCATCTTGCAAGTTTTTCTAGAGCCTTAGAAATCTTTTTAAGAGGTATATGTAAACTAGGGTATGATTTACAGATTGCATCTGTCCATTAGAGACATAGGCACTAGAGCTGGGGGTGAATATCTGATTTCCCATCCACTAGTCCAGGTTACCCTTGAATATGATTAGGGTGGAATTCTACTTCACATGGATGAGAAACCTATCTTAGAGGAATGGGATTCTCTAAGATACATACCTGTCTTTCCACTGTGTCCTTTTTTAGTCGTAAGCAAGGTTCAAGTCCCTAGATTGAGTAGTGTTGATACTATCGGTTTTGCATATGTGCAAAAGGTTCATCAGAATGGGATCCAATGATGCCTTGTATGTCAGGCACAAATCATCTCTCAACAGACCAAAGGAAATTTGAGTATAGAGATAGGACTTTGAGGCAATCTGCAGAGGACATGTTTACATCATGTATTCATTTTTTGCTGCATATGTATTGTACTCGGTGAGGGGTCTATTAAGGGCCAGATATATAGGAACAACCCTACTACAGACCTTCAGGACCTATGGACACCATCTGTTAGGGAAAGAGAGTTCTCACGAGCCTGAGCCTCTGTGAGGCCACATCTGGGAGACAGCAGTCTATGATGTCATTGCTGATGTTGAAAGGGCTCACATAATATAAAAATTTCAGAGCATGTAATCAACATTTCAGTTTCGCCTGAGAAGAGACAGACATAACAGCAGCAGAGAGGTTAGACAGTGGAGAGTGGCCACCTCCCTCTGCAAGCCTGATTGATTAATAGGAGTTCTTATTACCCTGCATGGAGATGATGAAGGCATGTGGATTCAGGTTCCAGGAGAAGACAATCCTTGTGCATATCAGAGGGCAATACACCAGTTAAGCAACTGAATGCATGTGTATAATACAGCTGTGCACTGTGTGTTCTCTGGCCACAAATTCCACTACACATATTTTTATAGGTAGATCATGTGTTCAGGCATACTGGATTGACAGTGAATGTATGTGCCTTTTCTACATCTGTATTGTGTGTATCACTGCTTGCACATATAAAACAGGGCCTCACATGTAGAAGAGGCAATCACATTCACTCTATTCTGTCTTGTATTATATATTCATAGGCTAAGCCACTGCTATGGTAACATCTTTATAGGCCTGAAAAGGACAAAAGGACGAGACTAGTACCTGTGTTGGGTCTGAGAGTGATGGCAAGACACAGACTGAGTCACAGTTAGATGACACACAGTCATTATCTATCGCCTACTTGGATGGTCTTCCACCACATGCAGGGTGAAGGTACAGCCTTGAACATATCTGAACTACTGGGTCTGTGGCAGCAGAAATCATTATCTCCATCAGGGGGCTCACCCATGATTGAAAGCACCAGCAGTGGTCTTTCTGTGACTGCAGTAACAGAGAATTCTGCTGCATATCATGAGTGCACCAATATAAGGCAGCCTAGCATGTTTAGTCACATGTCATAGCCACCCTCTGATATGCAGTAGGTGCTGGGACTCAATCAACACATGTGCAGGGCTATCAAACAGGTGAAGTCTTCTTCTACCCATGTTAACATGGAGATGATTTGCATGGTATGTGGTTTCTGTTAGAATGTCACCTATCATTGTCTACACCTTGGTGAGAACATAGCATCCATAGTGAATGGAATTATGAGGGCTCCATGTGGAGGTCCACAAGAACATTTGTAAATGCCTTATCTGGCACTGTTTTCCATAGTCAGGGTGAGAATATACACCGGATAAGTGCTTTTGAAGGACATTGCAGAATACAGAGTCTGGCTTGCTGGATTAGGGATCTATCACCCTCATCACCACCCATTTTGTGGCAGTTACAAATTCAAGGCAAAACACCATCTCTGGATTGTACAGGCAGATCCAGTTCTTGCTGATATCTGATATTGTATATGTCATTGTTTTAGTTTTTTTTCATTTCTCTGTCTAATAACCATACTCCCCCTGATTACATGTGCCAACCTACATACTCTTTTCTCCATCTAGTAAACTATCCTCCTTCCTTTACTCCCTGCTGAGCATCCCTACAACTTTGGACTCCTCCATAAAGACTTTTACTCAATCAGAACTGAAAACACTAAAGCATGTGTACCCAGTAATTTTCATCACGTTATCCACAATGAAGGAGAAAAAGGTGCAACTGCAGCTTAAAAAACAGTTATCCACACCTCAATGGAACTCCAGAAGACAGGAAACAGTTGATGGGCTTAACACAGTTTTAATGCAGTAAGAAAGCACAACACATAAACGATACTCCTTGAAAATACGTTTCCATCCTCAGCTTCATCAGATACAATTAACAAACTAAATTACATGCCTTAAATACTTCAATTAAATACAAATTCACCAATAAAAACAGTGTATCTGTTTTTATTGGTGAATTTGTATTTAATTGAAGTAGTTAAGACATGTAATTTAGTTTGTTAATTGTATCTGATGAACCAGCTCAACCAGCAATCCAGCACCCTGTGCTGGTCCCTGAACTAGTGTCCCACCACCCTTGCGGAAACTGAAGAGCAAAAACAAGAGAACTTCTGTAAATCTGCAGGATGTCAATCAACTGCCTTGCTTCCTGCAGACAGTAGCCATGATCCCAAGCTCTTCAAACAGAGCTCCAATGTAACTGCTCATGGCAGTCTAAAGCACATGCCCCTCCCAGGCACACATCTCTTCCCTGCCACAGCCAGCCAGATCTACATCCCTCCCTGCACCTGCTCTTCAATACAAGAGCCAAAAGAAAAAAAAAAGAATAGTTACATTTTAAAATGTAGCAAGCCAGTTACTACATTTATAGCAATCGGGTTGCTACAGATTACCCCAAAAGTTGGCAAGTTGCTTTCTCTATGGGCATTCAGAAATGTTGGTACAGAAGGAAGAATGCAGGAATGGCACCTTGCATCTAGGTCACCTGCCCCCTTCTTTCCATCCTTGCTATGCTACTGGTGGAAACAGATATTTGCTCATCCACACATGGAAGTAGTGTATTAAGAAACACGTTAAAAATTTTGCAGGCTGACACTTGTGTCATACTAAGTGTGTCCACTGTTTGTTTTTGGAAAGACCTTGTGACAAGAATGGTAAGAGCTACACACTAGTGTCACCAGTGTGCAAAATCCACACGTTCCTCATGATTCTGTGTATGAGCAATACATGGCACCCATGCAGAGAATGGGTGATACATTCCATTCAATGCCACTATGATTTCTAAGGCCAAATGACAATGTTCTATCAGCCGCTGATCATATACAATCCGATGTTTCCATTTTTATGCATGCCACTTGCTGTTAAGTCAGGCTACTGGGTCTAACACAGCAATGGTTACAGTCAACAAGTGCTGGTCCACTGATGCTGCTGGTGGTGGTCCAAGCACATTTACCTGTTGCAACTCAATACATTTCTATATGCTATTTGCTTGTATAGTTGCATATAGCTGGAGTAGGACAAAGATAGCAGCTAGCCATATGCACCTGGGGTGTGATAACCAAATCTAATGGGGGAGAAGTGCAATATTGGCAATATATTGTTACTATTCATCCATCAACATTAGTATTATCAACATACATTGATATAAACAGCTGTGGTTATCTAAATGAATGAATGCATAACAAATAAACCCTGTGCGTATTAGTCTTCTAAGTAGCAAGTAGGTATTTCTTGAGTGTGAAGGACTTGCTTTTTTTTTTTTTAACTTATGTTTACTTCTCAGTTATAGTATAAGAGCCTTTTTGTTATTCTCCTCAGCTTGGCTTTTGGGGGAGAGGCACCAGTCTAAAGGACTGTCCAGGACACAGTTTTACCTAGTCATTGCACTGCATTTTGACTATGAATCATGAGTGGCTTTGAGAGCTGCATGCTTGCATGACATTTTGCACTCATTATACTGTGTGGCATTAATTGCAAAACTATTTCGTACACTGTTTCCTCATTGCTGCTTAGTACTATCTCCAACTATATTCAGAATTTATCTTCAGGGGACTGCTTATTACAAAAAGGCACAATGTGTACTAGAGAAACTGACTATGAACCCCACCCAGTTCACCTTCAACGTAAAGTGAAGCCATGGCAAAGTGAAGTTGGCAGTGTTCAGAGGTGGGCCTATGTAACCTTGAGTAACAACTTCTGAACTATCCAGGTGAAGGCTGACCTCATAGATTATTAAAATAAGGCTATTTTACAAGCTGTCTACACTTCTCCAAAGAGGCAGAAATCTATACCCAGGGAACAATATGTGAAGTTCACCTCTGATAAGAGAACAGACTACAGCAGGATAGATTTTTTCATTATGGTTCATAATTTACTATTTTAATGTTTGTTCGGCAGTGCTTCAAACTGAAGGTTTACTGAAGCTGCAATTACCTATTGCCTACTTTGAACCTATGGTTTACGTTGAAATTTACTACCTAGCAAACCCCACAGCTATTTGACTGTCTTGTTTTAACTGAATGACACTGCTGACTGGCCTTCACTAATCATTTTATCTCATATACTTTATGGACAGCTGTGTGATACTGTATAAGGCAATCAAGCAACCCCATATGTCTTACTTTTAGCTACATTGTACTTATAATTAAGTTAGTTACATGTGCTGGAATGTTACTATAACCTTGAGAACAACAACTTATTTGCCTCATACTGTGTTAAAAGTGGTAACCTGAACTTTTTCTCTAAATACCCTTCCCTGTTTTCCTACTCACTTAACTACCCCCACCCATACCTTGTTTCTTCTTGGTTTATAGATGGTTAGCCAGTGTAAATGTGCCTTTCTTACACTAATAGCCAACACCTCTCTCCCACTTCTTAGATCAAGAACACAAGTCACAACAACTGCAATTGCAAGTTCTACAGCATGAACAACAACTGTCTGTGGTTACTCTCTACCATTCTCAGTCTGCTCCTGTCCCCACCTTCTCAGAAATGTATTTAGTATTCCTAACTTGAAATTTGTTGTATTGTCTAGTCCTCTGTCTTCTGCTGCACATTACCAGGTAGCCTCTGCACTCCATGCCCTCCCTCCATAGTGCCTTTACCCCTCAGTTTGAGTTGCTTTCTTGCTATTATCTTAGTATTGTCCTTTTATAGGTTCATAGATTCATAGATTAGTACTAAGCTAACTGCCCTTGTGAGCCATTTTAAGCTTAGCCAATTATCCCTTGTGAGACTCAAACCCTGCACCTTGTGTTTGTAAGGCAAACACCTTAACCATTAGCCCACCCTCCCAACCTTAACTGATTACTTACTATTTTCAAAACTAAGCATAATTAAAGCTCCTTAGCAGTTCCTTTTTAACACCCTGTCTCCCTTAAATTGACTGCCTCAAATTAGTTTCCTTCCCATAACAGCTTTTCCCTCACCTCAATCTCTCCTCCGGCTGCTAGCACATTTCCCAATTTCACACTTCTGTCATGCCACTGTGTACAAATCCCAACCTCTTTCTTCTTGCTTAGTACAAACTAGAGTGTCTCTTCCTTAGAATTTCCTGCTAAAAAACTTCTGGTTTTTATCTTCTTCGTTTTTCCAAACTTACTGATTGTTTTTTGGAGACTGCTTTCAGAATTAGGCTCAACCCACACCATTCCCCTATCATACACCCATTCCCACCCACCCTGCTTACTCTAAATTTATTCTCTAACCTCTCTGTAAGGGCCCTCCCCAACTCCAATTATCCAATCAATTCATCCCTGCACTAATCACTAAACCCTCCCCTTCTTTGCTCACCATTCTTCTAACTCACACTCCTCCTACTACTTTTTAGCCCTATAGCACAACTCAATTGCCCGCTCTCCACCTCTGCTTTACCCTAAATCTTTCATTACATACTCCTCCTTCCCTCTCCTCTACCTACTGCTCTTCCTTACACCTTCATAACTTTTGTACAATATCTCCATACAAACACTAACCCCACTCTACTCATATCCATAATTATATCCACATAAAACAACAGCATACTACTGCAGTTCCTCTTACCTCCCATTGTGTTCCTTCCCTCCATGTTATCATCATATCCCTCTAACCTACTATACCCTCTTCTATCACCCACTCTTCACCGTATAACATCCATCTTCAATAGAAGCCTGAATTTTCCTATTTCACCCTCTCTCTACAGCACTTACAATATTCATTATCACTGACTAAAACATTTCACTCTTTCTCTCACTTCCACAAAACATAAGTTCAAACTCACTACCTACTACTTCTATTTCTCTAAACCTAATTTACTTCCTATTACTCTCCTACCAGAAGGGGACATCCACCCCAATCCTGATCCATCCTCTTCCTCCAACCTCACCACCTCCACCCCAACTAATGGGCAGCAACTTCCAACCTCTTTAACCAAACACCTGTCTATCTATTCCATAAACCTACAAAGTCTTACTAATAAAATCTCAGACTTAGATGCTTGAATAGCAAACCACTCTCCCTACATCTTAATTCTCTCAGAAACATAGTTCAAACTCATATCACAACCTCTGAAATTCTAATCCCCAGTTATAACATATTCCGGCAAGACAGACTTTTCAAAAAAGGGGGAGGTGTTGCTATCATGTACTCAGAACAGCTTAACCCACCCCCTCTCCCTACCCCTGCCAGACTTCTCTCATGGTGAAATCATCTTTCTCAAATGCCACCTTAACCCACACAAGAAATTTTCAATAGAATCTATCTATATACCTCCTGGTAACAATATTCCAATTCTTGAATCTAGCTTATCCTGGATCTCCGAACATCTATCATATGAGACAGTCTTACTGGGTGATGTCAATATCAATTGGAATAAACTCTCCCCCTACTCCCCTAGTCTTAGTATCAACCTTTTTGGGTTCAGTGAACTTATTTCTACTCCCACCTGCATCAATAAAAGCATCAGCTCCATTCTGGACTGGATTGTAACTTCCGACCCTAATCAATACTATAATCCCAATATTTTACCAGACTCCTTAAGTGATCAGCTCCCTATCTCAATACTAAGAGTACCGTTACATACCTCAAAAACCCACCTTTATAGATATGATAAAACCTTTCCAGCTTCAACACAGAAACTTTCAGCTACCAATTCTCTATTGTTAACTGGTCTCACCTGTTTAACCTTCCTCTAAATGACACTGTTCCTGAGTTTAACAATACCTTCTTAAACATACTAAACTCCCTAGCACCCATCAGAAAAATTATGATCAAATCTAATCCCACACCCTGGCTCTCCAAAGATACCCTTTCTACCATGAAACTTAGAGATACTATCTGGAAACAATGGACAAAGTCAAAATCTTCTTCTCTCCTCCTTAAATTCAAAGAACTAAGAAACCTTACCAAAAACTTATTGCCCGAGATAAGAAAAAATTCTGTCAAGAAGCTCAAGCTACCCACACCTCAAACCTAAAAACATTTTGGTACACCATGAGCAATGTTCTTCATCCAGGGAAACCTTCTACCCCAACCCCTTCCCCAGTAAAACACCTCTTGAAACAGCCACCCTACTAAACAATTACTTTATAGACTCTATCCACAAAGTAGCCCCTCCTGACACTAACTAATCACAGCCTGCACCCCCTCCACCACCTGCCTTCACTGCCTCACCCAGACCTCTTTTAATACCACTGAACACTAGTTAATCAATAACCAGCTCATCCTTAACCCAAAGAAAATGAAGCTTCTTCTTTTCATTCCAAAATGTATGCCCAGCCTTAAAACTTCCTTTACTCTCTCTTTCTTAGACAACACTATCATTCATGCTGACTCCCATACCAAACTTATAAGAATCACAATTGATGATCAACTGAAATGTGACCTTCATATCCAATAATCCATCAAAAAGACCAATCAAAAACTCAGTCTTTTGTATAGAAACAAAAAATTCTTATCCATAGCCTCAAGGACTTTATTAGCTCAAGCCTACCTCCTTTCTTGCCTACTCTATGCTTCCACTATATTTACCCATCTCCAAGGAAATCTTTTAACTAAATTTGAACAAACATACAACCAGATAGCCAAACTTGCCTGTAACTTCCCTTACATATCCCATCACTACCTTGCCCTTAAACAACTACAGAGGCTTGAATTCCCTCAACTACTACAACTTTCTCAGCTACAGATGATGCATTCTCTAATTTACAAACCCCACAACTGTCCCAACCTGTCTTCCCTCTTATCCCCATACAAACCTTCACATTCTCTCCATAGTGCTGCCAACTGCTACTTGACACCTACAGGCCTAACAAAACAATAGGCAGACTACTTTATAAATGCTCTTTATCTCAAACTTAGATCAAACTCCCTGCCAATATATGTTCTAACTGAATCTTCCTTTCATTTCAAAAGAGAATTGAAGAGCTACCTTGCTAACTCCCCCTCCTACACCTGTCACCACCCTACCTAACTTTTACTCTCCCAATTGTTAGAGTATAACAATTCTCCTCTCCTGACTCTAACATAATTCTTATAAATACTAACACCATGGTACCTCAGCTGTGCCACTTGAGCAATGCTCTACCTAAATCTCATCTTTTCTTTTCTATTACTACTACACTTCCCACCCCCCCCCTTCTCACAATGATATTGTTTTACTCTCTTTACACTTTTGACCCTCCTTATCTTTACTTCCCACCCCCCTACTTCCACCCCACTGTTTAATATTTCTTCGTCCTCTCTACCAACTTGGTTTAATCATTAAAGATATGTTAAAGGCTTTTTTTTTCTGATGACCTATTGTAAATCTACCTTTTTTAGTACAGGTTTCTACCTCTTGTAATTTTAAGCTATTGTCTGTGCTGAATTGATATGAATTGTTAATTTTCATTATTGCTTGAATATATGCTGCTTTGTACTCATATTTCATATATAGCATGATTGTATGTTGTGATGTATCCAAATTCACATTACTGCTATATAATCTCTATTTTTTTCTTTGTATGGAGCTTTTCTCCTCGGGTCTCCACTGAAAATGGGCCACCAGTCCAGTGGTCTAACCCAGTTAATAAAAGACAAATAAATAAACAAATAAGTAAACACTGCACTGCTGGTAGTATTAACACTTAATTGTTTATCTTTATTGTGGACTCCAATGATAGCACTTCACAGTGACATTAACTGACCATATGGTTAGCCGCTGTACTTCTGGGATTAGGCTTAAAACAAATCCCATTTCAGTGTACGCATTCCTTTTGTTCCAAACGTAGAATGTTCTTGATGTTATTTACATTTTGGGTAACATTTTTTTCTGTATGAAAACAATAAGACATTTATTTATTTTCCTTACACATGCTTCTTTAGATACAGTTTTAGCTGTTGCAATACACTTAATTTGTGCAAAAAGAAAAGAAGATTTGGGGGCAGAAGTTGGCAAAGGAGCAAACCATGGGTCAACAAATTTAGAAAAGCAAACTACTGGCACTTAATGTGAGAGATTTCTTGCGGGTTTACTATTGAACTGGTAAAGTGCCTGTGCTTGACTGGCATTTCATTGGGCAGAATGCTGAAGCAGAAAACATTGACTACACTACAGTGAATGGGTAGTGTAGGTTAATTATCTGAGTTCAGCATTGTGAATGGAGATCGCAGTTCAGTGAGGAACAGATAATTACCCCATTTCCTCACTGTAGTGCGATCTCAGAGTTGGTATATATACTTTTCAGGGGGTGTGGAGGGCACAGACCCCCACAAGGGGGGTGCAGGGGTGCTTGTTCCCCTGCAAAATAGTAAAATACACATACCATTGACTGTGGAATGTCATGGTACGTTAAGCTGCATAGGATGGGTGACTGACGTCACCTCCTACTATGTGGAATACATCAAACTATGCATGTCAATGTATTCAGTTTCAATGTTGCTGCCTTTGCAACAATTGAGTCAGCATTTTCGGTCGACATTGTGACCAGTTGACCAATGCAGTTTTGCTAATTCAATAGTAAACCTTTCTTACAAGGCCCTTTCCTGTTTTCCAAAAAAAAAGATGGATAAAATAAAGGAGATGAAACAATATTCAAGCAAAAGTGGGTGATTTCATAAAAAATAATCCCCTAGAAACATTAAATGAAGAGACTATTAAAAAAGGACAGATGTTTATATGGGCATGTGATATAATCAAAACATGAGCTGCATTCAGAATAATACTGTAAAACCATTTGAAATGGTAAGCACCAGACCTAAACTAGTAGTTTGATTAATATAAATTTAATAATATCAGTATTATAGCTCAAATTGTATTTAAAAATGAAGGTTTATATCTCATTGTAGGGGCAGAGCTTTTCTGAATAATATCTAAATCAAATCCTTTCCTGGGACTCAATGTGGTACACTCTGCAAGGCATTTCTTAGACTCTGCATTTAGCCCCATTGGTTGGGGGGTACATGCACTTTTTTTTTTTTTTTTTTTTAACTAATCTTAGTACAATCTTGGCTGTGCCATTGGTTGCAACCCACAGATGTATAGAACAATCATAGAGACATTGGCAAGTACAACCACAGAAATATCTGAATTAGAAAGGCTTACACAGGACATATGAGATGACCTCTGAGAGTACATGTGCCACATATGTGATCGTTTGGCATATAAAACCATATACTAGAATTTATCAAGTCATCTCATGCTCACCTGCCATATGTCAGATACCATCCATGAAGCTGTTCCACTAGTACTGCCTTCATTTGTGACCATCATGGCCGTAGATTATAGTCCCAGAGTGCTAGTACTTCCATGGGTAAATCTGTTGTGGAGTGGTCTACAACCAGGAAAGGATACTCCTGGGGTCATGGTAGATGCAGCAGTGCAGTGTCTGGTAATGAACATTTTTATGCCATTGAGCATGCCAACACCTATCCAAGACACTGGTATAACCCGTGCCACTCCTGGTAGAGGCAGCTCTGATGGATTGGTGTGTGCACAGGATGCTTAACCTGAACCAGTGCAGTACAGTGAGCTGCAGTGCTGTAAGTACTGCCGAGGCTATGTACCAGAAGACATGCAATCACATCATCACAGCCCCAGTATATTTCACATACAGACATCCTGTGATATTGGTCCTTCACAAAGACTTTTATGTTAATGACCCACCAACTGAAAGCCCCTACACACAAGTGCAGTCTTAAGTTCATAGGTTCATAGGTGTGTACTAGGCTAATGGCCCTGGAGCCTTTACAAGCCTAGCTCATAGGATTACCCTGGCATTGTGCCACCCGACCTTAGTTCCCAGTGCCTCTGTCGAGTAAAGCCACTGGAGTGATCCCCGGGGTGAATTTTCTATTTCCCATCCACTCATCAAGTTTTCTCTTGAAGAGGGCCAGTGAGGTGCTCTGCTTGACATTTATGGCTTTATCTGCCCTCAGTACTCACAGGTTTCATTGTGAAAAACATCCATTAATGTGTCCCCTGCCCTAGCTGTGTAAATTAGGAAAACTGTACCCCAACCATTGTACTTAGTTATTTGGGTTGATGATGTCGAATGTACAGTGTAGCCACCCTGTGCATGCATAAGCACAGCTTGATGTTAGATTTGCACACATCCCTTTTACTGTAGTGCATCTGCTTTACTATGGAATGAAATTATGTGCAAGCCATTGTCTCCTTGCTAGTGCCATGGCATAATGTGCCTACCCTTATCTAGCATGTTTCTTCCCCTCACTGGGGGGGGGGGGGGGTTCCAGTGACTCTTCATCTAGCTCAGTCTCCACTGCTTGTTATGTTGGGGGCTGTGCCTCCTGCAACTGCATGCCATGCTTAAGTGTCTCCTAAGGATAATGTCATGTGCTATTGTATATTCTGAAAATATTTTTCACACATGCTAGGATTGCTGCAGGGCACACTGGATGTTTCATCATTTGTGATAGTGCATATTTGTATGTCTGCTCTGCCTCTTTCTGTGGAGTTCTGATAGGTGTCTTCAGTCAAGACTCCAGAGTTCATTTCTCATCTCTTGTTGGAAGTCACTCCTGGGAAGCTGTTGGTTCAGGTCTGATGTGTGCCATTTGGTGGAGTTGTGATAAATGCCTGGGTAGCCTGCAAACAGACAGAAGTGATAACCTTAGAGTTTCTCATACCTCATTCAGAGTTCCTCTTCTGGGGCTTTTATTTCAATGCAGTTGCAGTCAGTGATCTAGTTCATCTGGAAATGGGCTATATCATAAAAACCATGCTTGGTATTGCCTCTCTCCTCTGTGTTACATGGGAACCACATATGTTCCCCCTACATTCTCTAGTATGGCACTAAGAAACTGATGGAATATTCTTGAGGCAGATACCTGAAATGCCCACACTGTGTCCTCAGTCACCTAGTGAAAAGTCCCTGTAGCTAGTATATGTAAAGTTACACATATCTGGATATCTAATGGGATAAGTGCTCCATAGCTTCCATGGGCCTGCAGATAAGATCAACACAAGTCCATAATGTCCTGCATATCCACAAAACAGCAGTCCATAATGTGAGTGCCATGGAGCTCATGAAGTGTTAAGCACAGTCAAATGACAATTAACTAGTGCTGCAGCAAATCCTAACATATGTTCAAGCTTCAGTGTCATGGTGATGGAGATGTAGCTGCTTTCATTAATACTGGGGTTAGAGCTGTGCATAGTGTACTTAAGACATTTCTGAAACAGTCCTGATCATGATTTGCCTCATTTGCATATGTGTTGCTGTTCATTTTAAAAATGTTTCTCATTATCATCTGATTATGCATTAGAATATACTGTTGCCAGCTCTGCTGCTTGGCAAGAATTCTTTGCCTGCATGTCTCCGAATACACACAAGGTGCATGTGACTGCGTTTCACTCATCTGATAAAATTGCTTACCATAATGCGGTCAAGCTTTTTGAATCCCAGGGCCTGTTTTTAAACTATAAACTGCATTATGCTGCTTTTAATAAGGCTGCTATTACAGTTGGGGAAGGAAGGGGAAAAGAAGTAAATAAATGATGCATAAAAGAGAAAACTAATATATTATGTGTTTGAAACCAAGAGGAAATATTGGATAAAGTTAGTCCTGATAATGTACCCACTAGGTCTAGAAATGCATCCAATTTAATGAGACTAGTATGTTGACTATATAGCAAGACTCACAAAAAATGCACTACAAACAGTGGCCAAGGAAAGATGCTTAAATATACAAAAGCATATGTAATGGCAAAGCTGCTTGGTATAATTAAAATGTAAAAGATGTACATTTGAAGATATTTTAAAACCAATGAAATCAGTAATCACCACTGAGAAAATAACTACTGCAGACTGAGCTATCTTCATGGCTATTGGAATGCAGCTTGGTTTCCTTGACATACTGTGCTTAATTGCAAGAGAAAGCAGTTACTGTGTTTGAAAAAGCAAGCATGTCATATACAAAACAGCTACAGCTTTTAAAATGTATGAAGAAAGTTAAAGGGAACCCAGTTAAAAATGTGCACTAGCTGCTGGAATGAGCAAACTGTAAAAATGAATGTACAGAATGAAAGAATGTAAATAATATTTTAAAGAAAGTTTAAAAATTCTTGTTTTGAAAAGTATTTGAACAGACCTAAACAATATCGATGTTTATGATTTGCTATATTTTGGAAATTATTATACCACTTTAAACAAAGTTGAATGAGCAATTGTAAACAGTGTTAGGCTGTGTCAAGAAACGTGCCAATGATGAGGATTGTATTGTGTTATTGAAAACACAAGTAAAAAAGTAAGCCTTATTTCACATTTGCAGACATTCAAGCTTGTTTTTATACCAAAATAATAATAATAATAATAAAAAAAAAACACAAAAAGAGAAAGAAAGAAAAAGAAAACATCACCCATGTTAGTACACAACCACATTAAGTAACATGTATCACTAATATGCATGGATTTCCCTGCACACTGTAACCAACACTGGAATTGTAATGGATGATGCAAATTTTTGTAACCATTGTTTGTAAGACAACATAGCACTCTTATTCTCGACATGTGTTCTCTGTAAGTCCCATCTAGCAATTATCATCACCCAACAGGGTGGACCAGGACAGCAAAATATAAATAGCTATGACAAAAGTATCATATATGGACAGCAGATCCTGCCACGCCTGTAATACTGGCATGTTCACAGATTGGTCTATGCTTCTTTTAGGTTACACTGTGTAACTGGGGGTTCTACTTATAAGAGCAAAGCCATATCTGAATCAAGATGGCTGTTAATTTTATAATGTGGTTAAGGTATACAGTCTCTTATATGTGCCCTTACAAAGACACCTTGATGGTTCAGGTTGTTCTGCTGCAATACTTTTATCTACACTTCTGTTTCATTCTCCCCTAGATATAGTTAAAATGCCAGCAAGACAAAAAACAAAGAGATAGTGGAAGAGGAAGAGGTAAAGGTAGGCAAGGGATTTGTAGCACACATTAGTGCAAGACTAAGGTATTACAAGTCAATGTCCAAGTGGGGAACAGCAGAATGACGAATAGGACATACATCTTGCCAAATTCCTTGACTGTTATATTTAGCAGTATAGGGATCGTCCATTCAGCAGCCTACAATGTACACAATTGCCTGTCAATTTAGCTGATGACACAGATCTAATGAAACGATGTTCAGTGTAACAATACTTAGTAAATCATTGTAATTCCAGCATAGTTAGTTTCAAAAAGTGTAAACATTGTGATTGTTACTTTGATTTGCGTTAGTCATTCTGATTAATATGTGTTTTAATAAAGCTAACTTTGAAAGTATTTTACTTGAATCAGGTGTATAGACAAAATAGAATTATTAATATTTTAAGATACTTTCTCCTTTGCCTCATTGTTAATAAGAATTACATCCTAAATTGCTCTAGGTTGTGTATCTTTATCACAAATTAACTGCACAAGATAATATCTCAGACACATTGTATAATACTTAGAGTGATTCTGTATCTTGTGCTGAATTGAGGAACCTCTGAATACTTTGTTTGCCATAGCTATGCACCTATTTTACTGGTAAACAGCATACATCATATAATGTATTGGACACATTAAGGATGACTTCAACTAAGAATCAGAAATGTTTTAGTGATCGTTTGCTAACTCATGGCAATAATTCATCTGTTTAGGCAATATAGTATAGTAATCACTCATTGTGAAGGACTGAATGATTTGACTCAGACATCTGGATAAATAATATTAGGATATTGTAAGACTGTGCTAGCCATGTAAAGAGGGTGTAAAGATCCATTTGTATCCTAGATAAATAGGTAAATCCTCATGCAGTGTTGCGTGTATCAAGTCTTCTCTGAGAAAATGGAAAGGTAGATATCTCCTCCAGTCTATAGAGCAATGCAATATTTATAATAGATAACAGCCTAGACTTATTTATTTGAGCAGTCATTCTAGCTGATTTGAAAACTGTCTTTACACACAATTCATATGCCAAGATAAGATCCAATGCCAGATTCTAAAAAAAGGCATATAGCTTCTTATTGATGTCCTTACAAAGACACTCCACATGCTGTTGTCCCATACTAATAACTCATTTTATATGCTGCTTTAATCCCTAGTCTATCTTTCAAATTGCATGTAAGGGACAAGACAGTGGTTGAAAACTGTCTTATGCACTGAATTTGCTCTCCGTCCTTATTACTGGTAAGGCTCTTATAAGACAGAGATGACTCTGTTGGCCAATAGGACTATTATTAACTATAAGAAATAATAGTGCAGGATATTGGTCTTTTAAATTAAACCAATTAAACCAAACAAGTATGCAATTCAGATCAGGCCAAGGGTTCCAGGCCTCCTGTCTCATAGTCAATAGTGCCAAGAGAGCCATACTCACAATACTACACTTCAATCTCTTGGCTATTTTAACCTCAGAGCAGGATATAATTGCTTAGGGCAAAGGGCATATTTTATTGGCCTATTGTAGCTTCCTTATCCAAAGCATTATAACCCCAGGCAGCAACTGAAAGTCGGTGCTGAAAATATAGTGTAAATGTAAACTTCTGGCTTCCACAAATACCTAGCACCAATCTATTAACTCCATAGTTCTATGATATAAACAGTAGCATTTCAGTAGGAAGTAGTCCCAGTCTGTGGTGTTTAACTCAGCTTACAGATGTGATACTGCACAGCTGATTCCATTTTTTGCACTGCACAGATGCTGAAACTTCATTTACTACCATTAACCACCCATCTTGCTTTCTCACACCTCAGTAATCCCCCATACCCTCACTCACATTCTTATCAGTTAACTTCTAAGCAACCAATAGGTATAAATAACACCTTCAAAGTGTAATGGTTAAATTACTAACAAACTCAGAACAAACTGCATAACAAAATATATAATATTTCAAACTCTTGCATTACAAACTCTTCTTATGCTCTTGACTGTAACAACAGACTACCGAACACACATTAATAACTACACATATGCCTCAATAACCCCTCAATCATATAGGCTTATATCCATGCAAATACTAACTAATGGCCTTCAGTAAAAACTTCAAGAAGGACCAAGCCAAGACAGACTCTTCATTGTGTAAAAATGTAAACCTCCTATAGTGGAGCATCATGGGGTATATGCAAATGCCCCCTTAAGGGCATATCAGTGTTTCAGAGACATGCCATCTGAATGCCCATGACTTTTTATGTCTTTCTGGGCACATTCAGGCCAACAAAACCAAATCCAACTAGCTGCAGACATACCATGTTTTGTTTTTTTTTTCTGACCTTGTCATTCATCATACGTGGCTTCCTTGGCTGTGCTTCAGAAACACAGAGCTTGAAATCAAGCCTGATTTCCTGTTTCTGATTAACCACAATATTAGATAATTGCATCCAGTAGGATAATAAAAAAAAAAAAAATGTAGTTTCTGTCAACTTTTGTCAACTAATGGAAATAAGACTGGTAAAAAAAGACTGGAGGAGTCTAGATGAAACCTCCTTCATATAAAAATGAGAACGAAAATGAAGTGGATATTTGTTGTCTAGTAAGTCTGAATCTTGTAGTGGGGAAGATTATGACATGACAATGAGAATCAGATCATATACAACAGATGGTTTCTAGCAGACTATGGTAAATCCAAAGCAACATGCTCTCATATGGTGAAGATTTTCCCTAGGAAATCTTGAATTTAACAAGATTCCTGAATGAAACTGATTAGGGATAGGGATAACCATGGTTCTAAACCAATCGGGGATAAATCTCAACAGAATCAGGCACAAATCCAGAAGCAATCAGGGGCACTTTTAAAATATTGCTGCTATTAACGTGAGGCACTGGCAGAATAAGAGAATGTGAATTAATATACATTTTCTGAAGTAAAAGAAGTCTATAGCTCTAATTATTCACATTATTTACTAAGAGTAATTCACCACCTTTTATCCAAAAGTTACCAGTTTTAGCAGGGATTAAGAGGACAGAGCTAAAACGAAGAGTGAAAATCAGAGACAGACAGTTGAACGGTATAGGGAAAGCACATGGCCCATTTATACAAAAGCAAGAGCCGTAACTTAGGCATTCTGGCACACAGGACATGTTAGCCAAGCTGTTACTTCTGAGGCCTCAGGTGGCATGGCAGATGTGACAGCATTTAATTTAATTCCTGTCTGTGGAAAGGGTGAGATAGAATGCTATAGTATTCCTTCTTTCCCTTTCTGGCTGGTTACTTACTTACATTTATTGCAGTAGGACTTAATGTACTCCATTAACTTGACCAAGACTGACTGAGGAGGTGTGCTGAGGCACATTTTTTTTTATTTTGTTAGGCACACATGCTACCTGATTAAACAATCAGTGAGTTCCAGGACTACAGAATGAAGCTTATTTGTAGATCATAACCTTAATTGTCTGTGCTGTACTGCCAGACAAAGGTTCATAGGTAAGTACTGGGTTAGCTGCTCTTGTGGGCCATTTTAATCCCAGCCAATTTCCCCTTTGGTGCTTGAATTAACCTATCATATTTGGTGCTAGAGTTGCCTTACCCATCACATAGTCGATAATTATATACCATCCCTAGTGAGAATAATTGGAATCATATTACAGATATTTTGAGGAGACCCACACATGGTCCCTCTTCAACTTTGTCTGAGTGAATCACACTTGTAAAGAGAGAAATGATGGTACAGCACACCAACCAGCTCTCAGTCTCTTCTTTAGTGAACACAAGTTCAGGTCATAGAGAAGTATGCAGGTCCTTTGTCCTATAGCTCTGCACATAGGTTTATAAGTAAGCACTAGACTAGCCACCCTTGTTAGCCATTTTAAGCCAAGCTAAGTTATTTTCCTTAGGTGAGAATCAAACCCTGTACCTTATGTCAGTAAAGTTAACACCTTAAGCATTATACCAACCCCCAACCATTTTAAAATGATATTAACCCAATGGGACTCAAATCCACAATCTTGGCTTAGGAGGCTAATGTCTTATCCATTAAGTGGAATTTAAACAGGTTGCTACCTCTACAGCTTTTTGTTTGTACAGCACACTGAATGGTGCTCCACCTAAGATTTTACTGAAGAGTGATTAAATAGCATACCCCCCCCCCCCCAATTACGTCCTGTTAAAGATAATGATAATAGCAGTGCGATAGGTAGGTAACTGACTGGGAAATAGTACACAGAATGTTGCTCTAAACGGCTGCCATTTGACAAGGAAACTGTGTACTAATGTGTACTAATGTGAATCGGGAATTAGTACCAGCAATGCTACTGTTAATGTCCTTATTCTATAGCTGAACTGGATTTTCACAGCAAAATGTGCTGATTGTACAGAAATATGCAACAAGGATAGAAATGGCAAGTAATTAGAAGTGACCTGCAAAATCTCAAAGAATACTTTTTTATTTAACAGTTATATTTAAAGGTGAAGAAATTGCAAAGAAAATCATATATAGACAAAATACCCTACAACAGCATATTACCACAGAATAAGGATATCTTTACCAATGAGTGAAAAATATGGTTGGTATTATCAAATCTTTATAACTTCAAGACAAAGCAATAGCTTGGCAAGGCAACAGATAATGTAACTAAAATGCTACACCCACACATGCTGGTATCAGCAGTGGGAAACCGGAGGACAAAGTAGTTCCACTCATGACATCAGTGAGGCCCACCTCAGAGTACAATATGTAGCACCGGTGGCTGTACATAAATAAGGATTATAGGGTGCATGTGGCTTAGTGTGGTGCAATGAGAATTTTGGAAGGAATGAATGAAATGTTTCTAGACAGCTCAAAGGAGATGAATATGAATTCATTGAGCATTATGAGGGCTCTGGGGTCTGAGGAAGGGAAATGATTAAGGAGTGCATCATGACAAGAAGTGGATCATTCACTTTTTATTCAAATATTACAATTATACAATGGCATATTAAAAAATAAATGTCTCACATGTATAATATATCTGTAATTATTTCACAGAGAGACATGGTTCCATGTCAGTCAATCAACAGTTATGTCAAATGCCAGCTACATGAAAAAAAAGTACAACCAAATTTGGGCCACTGAACCTCAGAGTAGCTTTGTTTCACTGGGAAGAAAGCCCCACCTCCACTCCCCCATGAGTGCAGACACCCTCATACCATTGAACTTATGTATACCTACACTGAGTTTTCACAACAGTGGATAATAGGGAAATCTCCACTGCCATCAGAATTGTTTTTGGTAATATTTCTTCATATAGATGGCATTCAGAGAACCTGCTGTAAATCAATTTGCAGGTTCCTGAGAGAAGCTTGCTGCATAAAAATAACTTTTGAAAAAAAATGTTTTGAAACCAGAGCCCGTAGAATAAATTCAGAGGTATAGTGAAGGAGAAAAAACTTTGTAAAGGAATGTCTTTACAGATTTGATGTTGGATAAGTGATTTGTCTGGCCAGAAGAAGCAGTGAAGTAATAGTAAATGACAAAATAATTACAATATTCTGCAATTATGAAGGTAGATATAATGAAAGTGTAGCGGTAATGGGCTAGGTACTGTGATTCCAAAATAATTGCTCTCAGTGTAAATGACTTACACCAGGAACAAGATTCCAAAACACCTTCTCTCAGCCTGCTCTCAGTGTGATTACTTACACCGACAGCAAGTCTTTTGGAATCAGGTTAAATGAGTTCTGGACATCTGACCTACTGGAAAGCAAAGTTAACTTAAAAGCTTGGAAGGATATGCTGTGTAGGTCATCCACCTTTAACTTTCAAGACTGTTCTCTAATTCATTATTATTATTAAGCAAGTTTAAAGCAGAGTGTTTATAATATCCTTCAGAATTCAGATGGGTATTACAGAAGTCATAATTAAAATTTTGATGCAACTTAGCATGTCACCAGCCTAAGTAAACAAAATGGTGGGCAGTCTGATATGGTGATACATGCTTTGAAAAGGACCAAGTATTCTTTTGTCCTGATCAGCCATCATGTTAAATATATTTTGCAATATTCAAAATGTTTGCTTATAGTGGTGAGCTGGGACTAAGATAATTTGAAGGCACAGGACAGGCCATATGAAAAGAGGTTATTATGATAAGCAAATGCTCCTCTTCACAGGACAGGGCAAGTAATATGCATGCAGTGACATGGCACTATATTAGATGTAAAAATCATATATTGATATCCAGCATAAAGACCTTTTTTCTATCACTGCAAAAATGCCACAACCAAAAAGCAAGGGACTAAAGTACATATTATCAAGCTAGTAAAACAAATAAATGACCTATCCTAAATAAAATATGTGAGTAAAGTATGAACGGTCATAAGGATGTTATCAGAGAAAAGGAAGCCCAGAGTTAGCATTAGTATGATAACAGTTTAATGAAAAAAACAGTGCATTCATGAACGGCTCTGGCCAAAGCCCTAGTGAAGATTTAATTGGTACAAGGATTTAACAGGCAGATTTGACAATTATATGGGGAGTATAAAGCATATGTAAAGCAAAATCATCAGCAAACTTAACTGGAGGTGCTGGGGAATTGCATCATGAAGAAACATGTATAATACATTTGCAGTATGTGTTTACAAGCAAACATATTCATTTATTTATTTATTTTATTTTATTTTTATTTTACATTTGTTGAGTGGGATAGTCCGACTGGATACTTGTCCATTTTCAGCAGAGGCCCGGGGAGAAAAGCTCCAAGATAATAATACACATTAAACATTTAGTAAATGCTAGTTTCAAGCAAATGACAGTCATAAGCAATACCAGCATTTAGCACATATAGTACTTCTTATAAAACGCTTTACAAAACATAACATTATTTTCAAAGTTAAACATACATAACATTAGATTCAGGTTTAAGACACAATGAGCAGCAGTTATACAATTGAACCTTCCTGAAATGGAGTGGTAGAAAAAAGTTAGAAGTAGTTGAAGGTAAGGCACCTAAGAAATAGAGAGGTCACTAGTCAGGGTTAGCGCAAGGACATAACCAATGAGTTTTGAAGTATTTCTTGAGTTTGTTTTTGAATTGAGTTAGTGAGGGTTCTAGGGTCAAGTTAGCTGGGAGTCTGTTCCATATTTTTCCAACAGAGTTGGCAAACAGAGAGTCCCAAGCTGAGTAGTTGGATTTGTATGTTTGAACTAGGAGTCAAGTGGATGATCGCAGTGGCCAGGTGCTGGTGCAGGGGCTGATAATATTTTTTAGTGCAGGTGTCTTTTCTGGTTGGTAAAGGACATTATGTGCCACTATTAGCTGGTTGAACTGCAGTAGGCTTGGCAGTTGAAGCCATCCTAGGCGATTTAGGTTGAGACAGTGGTGTGTCCGGTAGGCTGTGCAAGTAGCAAATCTGGCAATGTGGTTATAGCAGGAAGATAGTTTATTAAGACCTGTTTTGTTTAAGTTGGAGAATAGAGGTGAGGCATAGAGAAGAGGTGATAGCAGATGGGAACAGGCAATTGCAGTTCTAGCAAGTGGGGTAAGGAAAGGTTTGATTCTGTAAAGAGAGTCAAGTTTTTTATTAATGGTTTTGATAGTTTGATTGATATGCGGATCAAACTTCAGGTTGCTATTAACTATGACACCCAGTAGTTTAGTTTGGGCTTCTGGGGAGAATGATAGTGCCATTGTTAGCAGTTATGTTGAAGGCTGATGGGGGGGTCCTGCATGTGGGGGAGAAGAGGAGCAACTTAGTTTTGTTGGGGTTTAGGATTAGATGTTGATTGGAGAGCCATTTTTCCACTGTATTGAAGGTAATTTGGGTTAATGTGAATAAAGTAGCTGGTGAGGTGTCAGAACAAATCAAGGTGGAGTCATCCGCATATTGAATGCAGGTAGCATCTGGGATGACTGAATGAAGGTCGTTGATAAAGATGGAGAAAAGAAGGGATCCTGGTATCGAGCCCTGGGGGACTCATAATGTGGTGGGTAGGCAAGATGATAGCTTGTCCTGCCATAGGACTGCCTGTTGCCTGCCCTGCAGGTAGGATTGAAACCATTGTAGTGCATGGTTGTTTAGAGAGAAGGCCTTCAAGGTATTTATAAGCATTTTGTGGTCAACCATGTCAAAAGCCTTGGATAGATCTAGAAAGAGTACTGAAGACAGTTTGTTATTATTGCGGTTGTGGTTAATGACGTTAGAGAAAGAGAGGAGGGCAGAAGTAGTACTGTGGTGTGACTTAAAGCCATGCTGAAAGTTGGACAACAGCTTGTTCTGCATGAGGTAGTGCATGAGCTGTATGTGTACACACTTCTCCATAATTTTAGCTAGAGGTAACAGAATAGCTATGCATCTAAAGTTTGACAGTTCAGTGGAACTACCTCCTTTATGGAGAGGTATGACATGGGAGATTTTTCATATAGTGGGTACAGTAGCTTCAGATATAGCTCTGTTGATCAAGATAGAGATAGGGTAGGCTATTGTGTCAGCAGCCTTTTGCAAATAGTCTGCTGGGAGGAGGTCGGCAGCCAGGGTGGTGGGCCTTAGTTTCTTAAGTAGGGCATGAAAAGTTGAGTAGAAACAGGCTGGAAGGTAAAGTATGTTTGCGTACTGGGTGTGGCTACATTAGAATTAGAGCCATTGGGAGAGAGTTGGCTGGCTAGAAACTGGATAGTCTCTGTGAATAAGCTGTTGAAGTTATTAGCCATGTCTACTGGGGATTTTTGTTTGGAAGCTGAGGGGGGTGGAGTGGTGGTTTGCCTGGGTGGAGAAGTTTGTTTATTCCTGCCCAGAACTCTTGAGGTTTGTTTTGGTGTTTTTGCAGTTGATGGTAGTAGTATTATTTTTTGTCTAAGGTTATTGATTTTTTGGCGTCATTCCTTAGCTGCCTGAATCTTAGTTGATCAAGTGGGGCTTTTGTTTTTCGGTAGGTGGCCCATGCTTTGTTTCTAAGTGAAATTTTGGTTTTGGTATCTTTAGAAAGCCATAGTGAAATATTAACTTTGGTTCTAATAGAGTGGCTGGGAGCATGGGAGTTAAGAATAGCAAGGAATTTGGTGTTAAAATATGTTACTGCTTCATCTAGGGGGAGACTTTTTAGTACTGACCAGTTGCATGCCTTAAGTTCATTTTGAAACTTGGTGAGAATAAAATTCTTGTTGTTTTTTAATGTTCTATAGGTGGGTTGGTAGGAGCAGTCTACTTTCAGCTTGATTACATAGGTGAGACAGTGGTCACTTAAGTCATCAGGCAAAGTGCCTAATTTATAGGATTGAAGATGGGTATTGCTGAGTATCCATTCTAGGGTACTTTCTTTGTTATTGGGTTTCCCTGTCCTGGTGGGGGAGGTTACGATTTGAGTAAAGCCATAGAGGTTTATGTGGGTTGTGGGGGTTTCACAAGAGCAAGTGTTCCAGTCAATGTTGAAATCCCCAAGAACAATTGTTCCTTGGGGGTGGTTATTGGATAATCAATATAAGAAATCTTCTATGGTTTCTGTGTTCCTCCCTGGGGGAATGTAGACATAGACAATGTTTACATTGTTGTTTTTGTTAATTTGTAGTTTTGAGATAAGAATTTCAGCATTATTGAACTGGGGTGGTTGTTGGGTGTCTATGCTGCAGATAGGGTAGACTTGTAAAGTATGGCTACCCCACCACCCTTTCTGGTGGAACAGTCTGGTCGAAACATACTATACCCTGGTGGCAGAATCTCATGGTCCTTGGTGGCAGGCTTCAACCATGTTTCTGTTAGGCATAATATATCTGGGGAATGAACAGCTAAGAGGGCATGCAGGTGCTGAGTCTTGTTATTTATGCTCCTAATGTTTAGATGGCAGGCCAGCAGTGAGCTAGGAGGTCTATTTGTTGGAGCTATGGTGGTAGGGGATATTGTAGGGGGATTAGGGCCAACAGGTGGGGATGGACCAGAGTTTGGGTGGATGTTGCCATCCTTTGTGAGGTTGTAGTGTATCCTGAGTACGACTTTTAAGATTTTGAATAAAGCTTTGTAATGGTGTCTAGTTTTATGTCTAATGTAACTAGGTCTAGTAAGATGGTAGTATTTAGGGGTTAAGGAGGTAAGCATGAGGGGAGTGAGTAAGGGTTAAATGATGATAAATCTTCCAATCATCTGTCAGTGCATCAACATCTACTTCATAAGACTGATATAACCATGTCTGTATGTAATGTTCTGAATTTTGTCATGTACTGAGTACTTTTTAGATTGGACTTGAGATTGTTTGCAAATTGGGGATTGGACCACGAGATAAGAGAATTTCTTCAGTTAGCAAGAAAAAAACGGTTGCAGTCATGACTATTTGTCTCTTTAGAGACAGCATTTTTGGATACTTTGTCATACAGATTTAGCAATGATTATAATGATTAACCACTCACTGGTCACTGGATTACTGCTAAAGAAAGCACATCTTTACAGAATTCACATGAGAAGTAAGAACCCCTATATGTGTTTCTCTCAAAATAAGAAGAATTGAAGAAGAGCATTCCAAATGAGAAAGCAACTTGAGTCTCAGATGGCATAGTTACAGGTGGTTTATACATTGGTAGATAAAAGGTTTTAGTGTGAAATTCAGTATTGTGGTGAATTTCACCCCAATGTGTTGCATTGAGTGAGCTGGCAGGTATCTTGCTAGAGAATTTTCCCCTTTTTTCCACTGTGATATAACAGTAGTATTGAAATATATAATTTAAAAGGCCATAGACATTAGCCTTTACCTCTGACAAGCAGATGGCAAATAGGAGCAGTCTTGGCAAGGACACCTGAGGTACCTCGCTGGTGATTCATCTCTTGGTGGAGGTGGTATCACTAGTCCTCACTCCCTGGGTCCTGTCTGTGAACCAGCTGGCAATCCAGTGAGTTAGATGAGGGTTAATGCCCATTTCCAGTTTGGTGAGTTTGTCGACTATACTCAAGTGGGGTATTGTAGTGAACACTTTAGCCAGGTCCAGGTAGGTGGCATGTCCTATTTTCCACTCATCCATTGCCTGTCATTCTGAAAGAAGTTCACCAGGTTTATTAGGCATGCTCTTCACCTTGACAAAGCCAAATTGGGTTGGGTCCAGTGTTCCATTCCAATTCATTGCATGGCACTACATATTAGACTAGTCAGACTAATAGGTCTGTAGTTTCTGGGGTTTGTTGATGGTCCACACTTGTGATGTGGGATTACTGTTGCAGTTCTCCATTCTCATGGTACAAAGCATATTTTGAGGCTATAGTTGAAAAGTGACTCAAATGGCCCTGATAAGTCATATTTCAATATATTTACAAGGCATCCCAGGATACTGTCAGGGCCGACTGAGGCTGTGTTTTTGGACCTAGCAAGTGGTGCTCCCTGTTAATAGTCAGTGGGGTTATGCTAGCAGGTATTTCATGGAAGGGGCAGGGAGGAGTGGAGGTTGAAGTTTGAGCTGAATTTCTCAGCGAGCAAATTTGCTATTTCACTCTGCTCAGTGAAGGTAACACCACTGACCACTATTTCGTCACACTGATGTGCTCTGCCTTTGAGGTTTCAGACATAGCTGTAGAAGGCCTTGTAGTCATCTTTTGACTGTGAGGCTATCTTGACCTCATAACTGGTCTTGTTGGATTTAATTAGTCCTTTCAGTTTTCTGTTTAGTTTAACGAGAGAGCTCCTATCATTGTGAGAGTTGATCTCCCAGATTTCAGCCATGACATTTTTCCTTTTGTTACATACCTTATTAAGCTTAGGATTCTACCCGTGTGGTTTGTTATTAGAGGTGGATGAGGGCATACTTCTAATAGGTAGAGCAGCCTCTATACAGCCATTCACATGGTTGTACAAGGTCTCTGTGAGCAATTTTGCATAGGTTACGGTAAACTCGGGGTTGGGAGGGGTACTGAATTTTGACAAACCATCACTTAATAGGATATAGTCTGCTTTTGAATAGTTTCTAATGTTAAAGGATTTGTTGAGGCTACCAAGTTGATTTTTATTTCATTTTATTATTAAGCTGTTCTCAGTTTTGACATCCCAGTCATGACAAAGATATTAATGACAACGGGTCAAAGTATAACATTCTCGAGCTGGATGTTAGAAAATCAGAAAACTGTAGGCTGTCTTCCCAGAGAGGTGCTTGGATTCATACTCCCAAGACTGACACTGCAACACAGCATAACGGAGAGTGATACATTTCTAATATGCCATCCTTTAGAAATGATCATAAACTGAGGTCTCATCTGCATGTTCTGCTAGTAGATGAAGTGAATATAAAGATGCCATGGTATTTAACAAGAAAAGCATAGGGTTCTTTATTTATTTACATTTCTGCACATTTTATTTATTTACATATTTACACAGCTCACACTTTTTACACATTCCCATAATCACATACCTTATTTACCGTATTAATAATGTCCTTTTTTATGCTCCATTTTTTTCAGTAGTCAAGCTCTTATTCACTTAATAACTTATTTTACTTCCCATTTCTTATCATTCAGAATCAATTCACACCTCCCCTTCTCTTTAAAACATAAAACACAATTATACAAATAAAATTATGTTGATTTTTCTGCCGTCTTGTTTCTTCTCTGTATTATACAATCCATACAAAGAGGGGGGAATATTTATGAAGTAAAATCAAAAAGGACAATTTTATTTATTTGAAACATGCATAGAGCACTGATCTCTATGGATATTTTTTAAACCAAGCCAGTCTGGTTAACTGACATTATCAGAGAAACACAGTTAGGCAATGGAGACTGCAGGAATCAAACCCTGGACCACTGGAAGCCGTTCATTAAAAGTAGATAATTCCACATGATAGATGAATAAAGAAAAGCATAACTAGTATTTTCCAAACCAAGATTACCAGAGTAGATATGACAATGAATTAGATTTTCACATTAAATTATCCCCAGAATATGTCAAATATCATATTTCTGCCATATGCACAAGTTAATTAAGCAGAAATAACATGCCGTACATTGTTAAAAAGAACATGAGAACAGTAACCACTCCACACAAAGTACACCATTCCCAAACTTAACTTTCAAAGCCTCCTTACTACAAGGAGCAAGAAAGCTAAAATTAGCTTCATATCTAAATAATCTCTCTGAAGAAGATCCAAGGAAGCCACAACATGAGGGAATTTGAGTAGGCCTTTATCCAACAAGATGACCCAAGATTTACAAAACATGGGAACCTTGAAAGAGGCATCACACTTCAACAAAGCTTTCTGATAAACAAATTTACAATTAAAAGTATATAAGAAGTTTTGAAGCCAGAGCTTACAATTGCATAATCAAAGCTAGTGGTGAAATGCACTGTGCTAAAAGAAAAACTGTATAACAGGATAGATCAGATAAACCTACTTTGATCAATATGTCCTGCAAAACCAAAACAGTGCAAGAGTATTTTCCCTGTAAAATAAACTTATATGGATATTGATGTCCCTGCTCTATCACCTTAGATCAGAAAAGATGAATAATTAACAATATACAAGAATAATCCATATCTGCCCTTCTTATGTACGTAAGCACACATACATGGGTATCTCTCAGCCAAAAATTCCCAATCAGTGTCCAGTCTGCTTCAAAAACTAAAGCATCTAAAACAAATATAGAAGGTGTGGTTAGTAGGAAAAGCCACTCCAGAACACTCCTGTAGGCCAAATGACCAAACAACATCCCCTGTTCTATGTCTATCCAAATCTCTTTCTTACCATGACATTACAAAGTCTAGGAGACTATTTAAGGTGATGTAAAAAAAAAAAAAAAAAAACAGGAGCCAGTGATCTCTAGATTTAAAATATTTGACATCAACGGCTTGCACTTGCACCTATGTTTCTGTTTCCTACAAAGCCCAGTAGAGAAGTTTCATTGTGAGCATCCCTCACTGCAGAAAAAGCATTATCACTCTGCAAGGCTCATTGAAACTACCTAAAGGAACCACCACCCTGGCAGTTGATGTCAGATGAGAAACCTTTTTTAGATACAAAGAAACCTCAATCTCATTTTCTGATGTTATAATTTAATTTAATTTAATTTTTACTTGAAACATTCTATTCTCTTGCGAAAATACCCACAACATTTGGAACATGACAAAAAGATCTCTATGTAAAGTGACAGAGTGTTCCCAAGGCACTGAACAATCCACCCAGTAACAAAATGTTGGGTGACATTTATAACAATGTTGAGTACAGAAATAAAAAAACATGGCATAATTCCCCATGGTCATCACAATTTTTGTTTAGACACACAGCAGTCAAATGCTCACCCCCCCCCCCCCCACACACACACACACGCACACACACGCACACACACAAGGATAGCAAAGTTTGTATTGTGTTGGATAATACAGAACACCACTATAAATCTAAATCACAACCACAAAAACACTGAGCAAAATACATTTTTTCTAAGATACATACTTAAAAGTCTCGAAATAGCGCAAACCACTGAAATGGGTGTGCAGAATGTTATAACTAATAAAATGTCCACATGGTGAAGCTGTAGGGCACACGTTTCCTGGTCTGTGACACAACTGGTCAAAAACCTAAGTTAGACGCATCTTTGCCTAGAGTTAAAAAGTAAAGAAGTGCATAATCCTTCTAAAGAGCAACAGCAGTTTTATCATAAAGAGCTTGAGAACAACAAAGATCAGGGTCTACTGTTTCAAAAAGATATTGAAATAAGGGTCCTTATCACTAGGTATCATAGAGCACAAAGATTGAAGAGAAGCAGCTGAAAGGTGGAGTGCTGCCCTGAAATATGTAGTTTGTTTGGAACCACCTATGTTTGATAATGGTAATGCAAAAGACTTGTCTTTGGCAAGTCCGACCATGGAATCAGAGCTCCTAACAACTTTTGAGAATGAGTGGGACAAGTATAATGTCATGTCTTCCACATACTTTGCAATCTACAGAAAAAGTTTCAATGTAGCAAAGCACTATGTTTAGTTCCAGGATTATGGGAAGGCATGTCAGGCTACCCCTTTCCTTTGGAATTGTGCAGTGGCTGCAAATGAGCACTGGGTTCAACACTCAATATGTCTGTGCTCCAGCATAGTCAGTTATAGTCTGATTTTCCCTCTATGCTGCAAAGGGTAGAGGGAGTTCCCCAGTGTCTTGGCTAAATTTACCCTTGCCACATTATTTATATTTCAAGTCTCTAATGAAATCAAGAGAAAATAACTTGACAACAAAACATAAAAAATAAATACTAGAATCATACCACTGTTGTATTTATATGACATAAAGACTAAAAAATAAAACTGCACTTCTCAAAAACTGCAGTTTAAGTGCTATAGCAGAAAAAAAAATCTGCACTGAGAGACTGCCATCCACAAATCTGAAATGTTGTTGTTTTGCCTTAAGTCTTTCTGAAGGTAACCAGATGCCTTGTTCTGAAAATTTAGAACAACATCTGAAAGCAACAATGTATGAACGTAGAATCAAATTAACATTAGAATGGTCATTAGAAACTGACAAACTCCAACATTTCAAATGCACTCGAAAAATAAAACCTATTTTTAGTGAAGCACACATGAAAGCTATCTAAACCATGAACATGCACTGTTGATTGACTTTTGGCCTAAAAATACTGCAATTCTGTATGAGTGATTTTTCTTTGTTTCAAATGTGACATAAAATTGTATTACATATTTGTGTTAAAATGCAGCATAGTTCTGGTACTGTATCTTTGATTCCAGGAGCATGATCTAAGAAATCAGGGTATCATAATGGCTTAGAGTTAAGAGCACTGCCATACAGGCTGCAGGTCACTGCTCGTGAGCAGTATTATCTGGTTTCCCAGTTAAAGATGGGTTTTCTCTGGGTACTTCAGTTTCCTCTAATCTAACTAAAATGTACTACTTGATTTTCTACCATACATTGTGTATGTATATATGCTGTATATGGGTCTACTTTGGTAGACTGAAATTTCACTTACCCGAAATCCATATCACCGAGATGAAAAGGCTGACAGTACCAGAACAACGACATCCTGGAACACCAACTTACTACTCCAGGTAAGTAAAAGCTTGGCCATCCTGTTTAACTTTGCCCCTTAACCCCGTGTAGTGCAATCTCAGAGTTGGTATATTTAGTTAGTGGGGGTGTGGGGGGTCCGCCCCTCACATAGGGGGTTGTGAGGGTGAAGACCCCCACATGGGTGGGTTTGCTTTCCTTTGGTTTACGTTTTTTTTCAGGATGGCCAAGCATTTACTTACCTGGAGTGGTAAGTCAGTGCTCCGGGATGTCAGTGTTCTGAAGCTGTTGGCTTTTTCGCCTCTGTGATATAGATTTTGGGTAAGTGAAATTTCGGTCTGCCGAAGTAAACCTCTAGATATATATATATATATATATATATATATATATATATATATATATATATACATATTTATATGCTGTACTGACCCTTATCCTTATGGCTTTTTTCACAGCTGAAAAGGGTCCAATTTTGTTTACATATTCATATATACATATATACTTTCTAGTAAAAGAGAAAAATAGCTTTGCTGGGGGAATCCTTTTTTGCCTGTGTCTACCACACCCCATATCGCTAAATATACTAATAATTCCAAATTGTTTAACCTTGAGGATAAAAGAAAATTTTTTCCCCCAAAAAATACTAAATGCAAATACAGTACATTCAGCCATTGGTCTCATTCTGACAAAATTGTATGTAATCCATGTACCTATATATATATATATATATATATATATATATATATATATATATATATATATATATATATACACACACACACACACGCACACACACACACACACACACACACACACACACACACACACGTTTGTATGATAAAGACAAACAATATACTCCTAAAAGGGTGTAATGACTATCTTTATCACCTCTCTGTGCTCTCCTTTTCCTCAACCATTCTACCCACAGAACCATTCACTGTGACTCAGCCCTGTTCATAAAGATTTAGAAAAAATGAAACTTCATACACTGCACATATTAAAAATACACACAGACTTCAACTGCCTACAAATGATAAATCTATCTAAATCAACACCCTACAACATATGTAGAATTTGAAACATTCCAAAGTGTATTATTTTTGGATTAGGCAGTGCAGAACACAGGTAATTTCTTAAAACTGTCACAGTGGCAACAGAGTGGAAGAGCTTAATGAAGAAAATGTGTTGACATATATTTCTCGTATAGCTAACAAAATGATCATTGGAAATCTATGACTGCAATGCATATACTTCTACGTCTTCTGTTTGATACATACTATAGTTGCATTTATATGCTGGGAAGCTAATGAACTAAGTCATTTATGTATACAAGCAACTGAATTATCTACATATGACTATAAGAATACACCAATGAAAAGTGTTGTTGGTTGCAAAGAATCCCTGTTGTAGATCACATTACTTCGATTTGCTGTATCAGTTCCTTGAGACTGCGGATGCCATACTGGATATAATTACTTCAGAAAGTCCTTAGTAAAAAGTCCTTGAACAGTTTATAAACAAAACTATAAATGCCAGTGATATTAAATAACGTTCAGGTAGCAATCTTCATTTGTTTTCAGCATGTGAGCACCTGATAGTAAGTAAGATATATTTCCTCTTTGGAAAAATTATATTTCTAAACAACAATCAAGATTTATAAAGAAGAAACGAATAACTGCTATCAGGCAGCAGCAGTAAGAGATTAGTAGGAAGATACATTAAAACATCACTGCATATTGCCAATGACCTTCAGCAGGAAAAAAAACTAACATTACCATTATGGCTTTTCTTTCTGACTAATTTCCATCATTCTGAATAAATTTATTACCAGTAGCTTTCTCCTATCACTACTTTGATAGATTTGAATAAGTATTTACTGGTGTAGGGTCCTATAAAATGCTAATTTGAATTTTTAATGGAGTTTTCCAGCTACATCAGGTTTATCATTTAAAATGAGCAGTCAGGCATAACCTCTTTTCAGAAATCATCTCAGTAATATGCTTCAGACATTTCTTTGGCAAAATCACATAAAACTGCTTCAAATAATTTATTTACAGCAAATGGTAAATGGGTTGCCATAACCCTCAAATGTTCTTCATTGTAAAAGACAAACTTCAGTTTCTCTTTATAAATTGTTCCACCCTACAACTTGTCTTTATGCAACTTGCAAAGTATGCATTGGCAATGCACTATCAGTCTGGAACTGAAATATATGGATCCAGGCTATTCTAGCAAAAAAATCATGTAACAATACAAAAATGCAAAATAAATATAAAACAGTATTTAGCAACTACCCCTTTATATCTGTTCTGTATGTTAGTAATAATATGGCTCTGTAGCACAGATGCAGAGGCTTTGACTGCATTCCAAATGACCCAGGATCAATTAACAGTCCCAGTACTGGGGGGGGGGGGGGCTTACATTACTCTGGGAAGTGAGGGACAGTCCCACGCAATGCCTATTGCTATTTCAAACCTAAAGGCATCATTATGCATGTGTCAGGAACCATAGGACTAAAGAAGCAGAACTCCAGATCCTTCCATTAATTATATCACTACTTATGTCACACTCAAATGTTACCCCTTGAGGAATGAATGAACCAAATAGCTCTCACCCCTTAACAAAAAAAAATGTGTCAGTAGAGCTGCTAATGGGAGGAGGTGACTGTCAGAGTGTGACTGCAGCAAAAACAATATCTGTATATCAGGGCTCTGAAACAGGCTTTGTTGTCATTAAGAATAACAATATATATAGATGATTGCATCTTTACTTCATAAATAAACTCTTAAATTGTTATTATTATTATTATTATTATATTAAGCCAGTCATCAGGGCATGGATTCTTTTCCCTTTTTTATTACTAAAATAAAAATATGGCAGCTCTCAAACTCAGAAATGAAATTGGATCCCTTGCTAATCACCTTTTGAATCTGAAATAAATAGAAATCATCAGATAATTATGTAGGTTATTATCAATTTATCAAGAACAATAATGCCAAATGTGGATTCTGTCTAGGAAGAACAGTTCTTCTATGCTTGAAAAGTCTTGCAATACAAATGGACATGCTGAAACCAGTCCTGCAGCTAAACTGCTACTCATGCATACATCAATGGTCTCACTGAAATGAGGGGCAGCAACCAGCTGCACTTCAAAAATGTAGCTCCATTTGTTGAAGTACAGCAACTTCTCTGCATCCAAACCAAAGAATATTCTTAGACATAAATAGAAACAAACCTGCATTTGCCTTTGTAGATCACAGACCTTCAAGATCATGGTTATATTTTTTCTAAATAAATCATAATCAGAGAAATCACATGTTGTGATATAGTAATCCTTGCCTTTGTGACCTGGGTCATGGTTAAAAAGGGTACAAAACCCAATCCACTTACCTCTTTAAAATTATAACTGCATACATACACACATAAGTAAATAAATAAACCACTTGTAAAACTCTTGTCCTTCAGACTAAATCATTCTAGAAGCGATGAGCTCTATGAAAATTGGCACATTATACCAAACCATTTTTTAAAGGAATTTGCATTTCTTGTAATAGTTGTTATCTCAGCTATTACTGCTACTCATTGTTTTATTCAGTATTCCCTAGCTAAATTATTCTGTTTTTCACTTTATAAATAGGCACACAAAAATTAAAATAGAGCCAATCTAATGGCCAGAAACTACATTTAAAAATACTGGTATAAATCCTGGAACTTTTATTCTCGACAATTAACTTTTCATTCCAGTAACCTTAAACCAGTAGCTTTCCTAGTGCATTATAATAATTCTCCCCCAAGAAAACTGTTATTTGGTATCAGATATACCCAGCCCTTCCCTGCACAGCCTCAAAAAGGTGATCTCAAACAAAAGCATTTGCAGTAAAGCAGTCCTTTTCAACATGACATGCTAACTTTCTCAGACTAACACATAGGCAGATGCAATAGAATGGAGGAAGGCAAGCCACATTTATTGTTTGTTGCCAGGTTCAGGCAGTGTCCCAGTAATCACAGTCTAGCAAGGACTGAAAGAAGGAATGATCACGGGGCTGGTGTTGCACCTTTCACTGAAAAAGTGGTGAATATGGTGGAGCAACAAAGACTCATAGCAGACACAATGAAAACTTCAAACAGAATTGGATGTCTGCAAGAAACAACCATACAGGAAGATGGTTGCAAACTTGCCATCAAGTAAGTGCACATTTACAGTGCTATGACTGGAGTATCAAAATGCACTAAGATTTGGCCACCAATAGTATGATGAAAGCATGCCCTGTACACTACACTCTCATATGTTACCATTTCTACCACAACCCAATCATATTTGAGAGGTAAGCAAATCTGACCTAACTGAAGTCGGCACAAAAAATATGTAGAAAAACAATTACCCTCCGACTATGTATTCCTCTACAAGGATTATCTTTAAAGAAGTCCACTGTTTAATGTTCAGTGAAAGATAATGCTTAGATTACCCAAAGCTGTTGGCATTTACCTGTGCAAAACCATCTAAACCATGTCTGCTCAGTAGTAAACAGCTGACAAATCCTTCTACACTCACATTAAATTAACCTAATATGCATAGTTATGGTTAGATATGAGCATGCTATACCTTATCTTTTTATATATACAATGCAAACACCAGTTGGTTTCGGTAATATGCATAAATTCACAGCAAAACAGCACAGTGCACTATAAACAGGTTTACAGGGAATGATTTGAAATTTGGGACACAGATTGCCAAGTCTAAAAATGTGGAGACTGAAAGAGAGAAAAAAATGGTCTTACATATATTATGTCAGAGATTGCCATTTCTTAGAATATTCCCTGTTCTTCAAGCTATGATGATCTCAGAATTGGTATATGTAAATTAGGAGTGTATGGGTACTTGCCCCCCCCTGCAAAATAGAAGTATAAAAGAGAAGCACAATGTTATAGATTCACTCTTCTCCTGTAATTTCATTTTATTCAGGATTTGGTAATCCAAGTTCCAACATTTCAATAGGGAGTCAGGTAACAGTGCTGAACCATATGTGGAGAAGGAACAATTAACAAGAGTGAAGCATGGTAACTGAAATATAACATAGCAAGCACCAATTTGGCAGTATTAGGTGTTTATTTATTTGCTACCAATGTAAGTGAGCTAGGCCATAGTCTCTTTTCAGCCATGACCTAGGTCACAAAGACAAAGGTAAATTCAAAATATAGTTTGGAATATAAAAAACAATATTTGTAGAAGGTAATAGAGACCTCACAGAGGAATTTCAGTCACAGGGGGACTCTGAATTGTATAATTCACAAATAATCAACCCTGCAGGTCTCCAAACTCCATAAAGATTACCAGAGGTTGGGATTGAACCCTAGACCTCAACCTGCATGTTCTTACTGAGCCTGCATTCTGCCCTTGTGTCTGTCTTCTGTCCAGTATTATATAGCAATAACTGCAACAAATATAACTGCTCAAACCCAAACTAACAGATAAACATGGAGTATGTATGGTGTTAATGTGCTACACAGGAAATATAATTTCCTGTAGGATTAGTGAATGAGTTCCATGCTGATTGGCAAAACCATGCAATCCAAGATTACTGATCCTTCACAACATAGGATTTCATATTACACAAATCAGGTTACCCACATATTCCATATATTCATTTTCTTTCCATAATAAGACTAATGTTTCCTGTTTACTTAGCTGAACTATGTTATATAGCTACATTTCAAATGTCAGTAACTTAATTCCTGATGAAGGACTCCTGTTAGCCCATAACTTCAAGTAACTGCAAAATGTATGTTGGTCCAAAAAGAATTACATCAGGACTGTGTTCAAGTAGTTTTGTTTTAAAAGTTTCAAAATGTTTTAGTCTTATAATTTATGTTTTCATTCAGTAATTTTTATATTCGCTCTTTAGTTATGTGTTGGTGTATTTTGTTTGTATATCATTTGTAATGCCATGGCATATCCTATCTTCATCCAAACAAAATAGATCAATCCTAGAATCTTATGTGCCAACTCTCTAGAAAATAGTCCTACATAGAGTCACTCCACAAAGGAGGGAATTTTACTGATTGGTGTAACTATAAAGACCCATTGCAAGTTTATGGTTAGGGGAGGGACATGGTCAGAGTTAGCAGGCATTAGGGAGGGGACTTAATACTAGATCACACAATGGCTTTCAAATGGCACCTAATAGAAATGTTGAGACATAATTCTGACCCCGAAATGTCAAAAAAAGTCCAAAAACCCAGGTGAACAGCAAATGTCAAAATTTGCTTTTTCCATGCATGGATGGCACTTTGTCTTAAGATCACCAAAGGGAAGTTTTTGACTATTCATTTAGACATGATTACAACTAACAAATTAATGTATATTCCATTTTAAGACATACAGAAAACTGCAGTTAAATTTCTAACATTAACTTTGTTTACTTTCATTTGTCAAATAATTAGCTTTCTTGCTGCACACAGTTAAATAGCATATAATTATGTTATGCTGCATTCTACAACAAGGCAATCAAAACTTTCTGAAACATCTATCAATTAAAAAAATATCCTACATAAGACTGTCTCCTCTCAAGATCCAGGCAATTATAGGCTAAGCAGGCTCATATACCTTATATACAAAGCCATGGAAGATATTAAAGCAGAACTAATTTCTGCACACATAGGCAAGTTATCTGATCTGGACTCAGTCAGTCTGGTTTTGTGATGGGCAGGTCTTGTGTCCTGAAAGTAGAAAACCTCTTTATAAAAGATGCATATGCTGTGGACAGTGATCACTGAGTGCAGACTGCCTATACGGATATGGATAAGGCTTTTAGCATTATCCGCTATGCTGATATTGTTAAAAAACTAGACAAACAATGCAAACCTCTGTTTTATCCTCTGGATTGCAAACTAGATATCCAACAGATCCCAGGTTGTAAAAGTTTATGTTACCCTGTCTGAATATAAGATTGTAACTAGTGGGGTACCACAGAGATAATTGCTGGCCTACATGTGTTTGGCATTTATTTTACAGACATCTACTTCAGTGTTCTGCTAGAGGGGTTGACCAGATTTGCTGATGACTGATGACTGCAGGCTAGGCATTGTTATTCACTCATGCTAAGCAGCTACAGCAAGACCTGGTATATGCACATACCTAGCATACTGAAAACAGTCTCAAGTTAATTGCAAACAAGTGAGGTGTAGTGGCATTCAGCAGAAAATTATTATTCCTACATGATATTTTATAATGGCACTCCTCTTCAGACAGACACAGTAGCAAGAGACCCGGTAACTTACACTGACAGTGATTTCTTATTCAGTTATCAAGTTTCCACCATACTCAGAAAATCCTTCTGTCAATCAGTTAATTTCCAAGGGAATATCTTCAAGATCCAAATAAATAATCCTGAGATTGTTCTCTTCCCTTATCATACCCATCAATTAATACAGTTCTCTCTTTTCTATGTATAAATAAAAGCATGTTGTTCAACTAGAAAATCCCATAGATAACTCACCAAGAAAGGAAAGGCTTTAAAAATTTCAACTATCCAAATGGATAACTGCAACTCTCCTTATAAAAAGTAACCCATGGGCTGCTACAAGGTGCTCTCTGTTTTGCTTTTTGAGCCATGGAAGGACCAGTCCTATTGGTTGTACTGTTTCTTTGCAACACCAGTAGCTCTACAATTGGCTGCACTAAAGGTCTAAATCAACACCAACAAACAAACAAGACTCGAAGAAGAGACAGGTTCCTGACTCAATGTATTCCTAGCCTATAAAGTAAGTTACCACTACAGGCCAAATAAAGTACTACTTTTAAGGATAGTCTTGATGACTGGATGGGAAGACACCAGTTAACATCAGGATTGTCATGTACAGCCATATATTCAGTTTGGGAGGTAAGCACTATTATGTGCTTGAAAAGAAAGGCACAGACGTTTGTATTCTTCCTGTGTTACTAAAATAAATTTAGAAGAGATATCCATCTTTACTGCTGTGCCCCCCAACAGCAGAATAAGAGAATGACCACAGCTTAGAAGACAGCAAGCTCCACTGAAACAAAGGAATGCAGGTCACTTTGATTCACTTTGCATTAATTAGTAAGATCTGAAGCAGGCTATTGACATTAAAATGGATACTTGTTTTGGTACAATTCATGCAAGGCTAAATATGATAGGTGGAACATGCTTAATTTATATTACAAATCATTGTGAGGCAATGGTCCTAAGTTAATCCAATAGTTATTTTCTGAACACTTTGAGGATATTATTCACACCTAGTCTTGGGAGGATGCCACAAAATAAGGCTTGTGTGTATCCTGACTTTCAAATTAATAGCCATGAAACTGCATTAGTATCACATTCTGTTTACTTGTAGATATCATCTGCATCTCTTTTTCCCTCTCCATAGTACCAGCCAGAACCTCATACCACATTTATTGCACTATATGACATTTTTCCAACATCTTTTCAACATTATAAGGTCATGCAACTGTATCATGACATCTGTAGAAATTTTCATTCCTTATTTTATTTCTCCATGTATTTGTTTATGCATTTATTTCAGTTAGATATTTGCATAAGTTCTTCTGAATTACTGGCGCATTTAAAGTATACATCAGTAAGTCAGCCTTCATGTATCTATTTAAGACAGTTGCTGTACTCTGTTGCAAACATATATACGAAAATACCATAAGCATGCATGCAAATGTATTCAAAATAATCATTACACATTTCAAACTAGCTGTTCATATAAACTCCATTCATGACATCACTACTACTACTGTCTCATAGGTAAGTACTAGGTAATCAATCTGCAGGGCATTACATGCCTAACCAAAAACCCATACTGAAACATTCCTTCCAGCCTCAAGGCAGGCAATACAATCACCCATCCAATCATCTAGTTTACCTTGAAGGTGCCAAGCTTGAAATATAGTTGAAGTTTGTTCTAGTGGTGTAGTATACACTGAGATATCAATTTTAACCAAAAATGTCTTACTTATGTGTTGATGAAGGTTTAGTTCATTTAACCTGGTATTTGAGGAATCATTTGTTCAGTGAAGGAATAGAACATCAGACGTTTGGATATTTCATAGGCTGAAAGGCTAGACACAAATTAAGGCAGAGAAGTTTATAAGAAACTGAGTATATATAGGCTGCCAGCCTGTCCTGATTATGAAGGTTTTTTGGCTACAGGTCTTTGAAAATTAAGAACCTCTGAGGCATTTCCAGTTGAATATGTTTAGACAAATACTTGTCAAAAGTAACATTATATTCATTAATGGGTCTGATGGGATTGAAGAAAAGGAGAAATAAGACTTCTTTGGAACTAGAGGAAATATCTTTGAAAATTAAATGAGCCAGGCACAAGGCTTTCCTGACCATATACAACAGTGCCTACATCTCTTATGACAGTGTATAACTGGGGGAGTTTGCCGTCTAAATGGTACAGAATTTATTTTTCCAAAATTAACTATATTTTATTTTTTTCACATTTAAGTTGAGATAATTGTCCTTGCACCAGTTTCTAAAGTAGTCTAACCTACACTAGAGCAATTGTGAGTCAGTTGAAAATTGAATGACAGCTCACAATTTACATATCTGTAAACATATATAACTATAGGCCAGGAGTGTTAGCTTGAAGGTCTGAGAAACAGATGCCAAAGAGGATAATGCCCAACACTGAGATCCGTTTTCCACTGGTACCCTTTTACGCATTCAGAACTGTCATGTATGACTCTAACCACACACGCTCTTGCAGACAAAGATTTGGTTACCTACTGTACAACATACAGATTTATATTCAGATTTACAATTCTGTCCATAATGTTTGAAAGGAAAATAATGTCAAAGGCCTTGGCCAGGTCTAAATATACTTTATCCACCATATAACCACTATCCACTGATGTGATAACTTTTTTCAAAGAAGATCATGCAGCTCTTTAAAAATGTAATTAACATTTTGTTTTAGGCAGGAACTTCCTTTGACAAAGCCAGATTGAGAAGTGGCTATGGTTAACAGATTTTCAATGTCCAGGTGCTTTACATATAAGGGTAGTGAAACTAATGAGTCTATAGTTACTGTTATTGGACCACCCTTGAGAAATGGAATTACAATGGCTATTTTCCAGTCATTAGGAATTTAACCAGTACAGAAGCTCAGATTAAGGAGGTTAAGTAATGCCTCAGACAGGCCATATTTGACACTGATGGTCAGGCAGCCTGGTATGTTATCTGGGCCCATGGATAAAATCTTAGATTTTGACAAGCCTGACAGGACTTATTCAGTAGTAATTATTGTCAAAGAAAAATGTGTAACTAGTTTGGTTTTAGTTAAGAATTTACATTCTTATTCAGCTGAGAGCTTCCAAATGGTTCCCATAAGCTGTACTTAATAAGACTTTATGTTAGTGCCATGTGACTAGTTTATTCAAAGCTTAGTGGCAGCATACATGCTTTATGCAATTAGACTTTTTTGCTCAGATATCTCCAGTTTTAGAATATAGTTAATTCCAAGGTTCAACATTCTTTTGTTTCATTTTATTCAACATTCAGTAATTTTCTTTATTTCCTTGAATACCATTTCTGACCAGCCCAGAGACTTGTGCCTTTTTGGCTAAAGGGTTCTAAAAGTAGTCTTGCCATACCACTGCTGGTACAACATTCTGTCAGTCTGTCACAGCCAATCATCCCTGTGCATATTAATTTGGATCTGCCAATTACTGGCAGGCTCCTAAGTCTGACAGATGTGTCCATGAACTTGTTTATTTTGTGGGGTCTTATTTCTTAATCCACTACAACTCATGTGGGCATTTACCACCTGCCTTACTCAGCAGTTCTCTCAGTGCTTGCCCTAACCACTGGCTGGGTGGAGCACTTTCGACCCTACTTAATTCATCATGAGTTCTCATACATATCCATTAGTCCACCATCCTTTATTTACCTAACGCCTTATCTTGAGCCTTAAACAGGGTCACTTTCTCCAACAACCTAACCAAGACATTGTTGTTTGCTCCCTGCCTTGAAAGGTGGCTGGGTGGGTCTGCTGTCTTCACCGGATTCAATTAAAGAATGGTATCTAAGTTGTCTTCAGCTTACTGTTGTATATCCCTGAAGCTCACACTTCCTTTCTTTGAATTGGGGCAATTCTTCTGATCATGACTGATACCTCATCCTCATTTTTCAGCACAAGGTCAGCCCCTTGTGCTCACCTTGAACCTACCCACATAGGCAAGCTAGCAATAATATGGTGGGTCAAGGAGGCCAAGACAAAGTAGGCTGTGTCCAAACATCCCTTCTCTGATGGCAGATAACAGGCACAATCCCTCAATTAGTGAACTACTGTACTTGTCAGGTGCTGGCCCAGCAACTCCTTTCACAGTCATTTTTATCAGTCTTAGAGCTAAACCATCAGTAAGCTTAAATTCTTTGTTCCTTAACTTCCAAAGAGTTTTGTGTACCACATGCAGAGGTACTTTTCTGAAATGGAAGTGTGGAAGGATACCAGAGCATTCTCTTTCCATAATATCAACATGATGGGAAACTGTCTTTTGACAGGCCCTGCGGTTTGGTAAAAATGCATGCAAATGTTCTTGGCTCTGTATTATTTTTCATGAATGGTACTTCCATCATCTTGTTTAGGTATATACATTTCATTAACAACACTGACTTATTCCATGGCAAAAGGGGTGAGAGTGAGTGACAGATTCTGCAGTGTTTTGAAATAGTTTACCTTGCACTGTTGTATCACATCCTTCATTGATGTCTAAGACACCTGCTATGCTTTGTGTTTCCCTATAAATGCATAGGTTAATAGGTAAATACTAGGCTATCAGTCTGCAGACTATTACAAGGCTAGCTAATACCCAGAGGTCAGACTCCAACCACATAGTTTGTAACTCTGAGGTAAGTACATTATTTATTATAACAATCCCACCCCCTTTTTATAAGGAACAATTTACTACTTAAGAGGATATTTACATTTTCAGTACCATATCATATTCATGCTAATTCTCAAAGTAAGGTATTCTATTTGCAACACAAATGTAAATACTATGCAATCAGTCTAAAGACTATTACATGCCTAGCCAATAATCAGACAGTGACTAAAGGTGAGAACCAACTCCTGTACATTTTATTTAGCCTATTTATTGACTATGAAACTAGATAAATGTATTTCAGCTTTACCTGGTTAGGGGTCACCACAACAGATCACCAATCCGCAGATTGATTGGCAGTGAAGTTTTTATGGTTTTGAGTTGCTAGCCCAGTGCCCAACCTTCTATGAAACTAGATACATCACAGAAATAACCAAAGGCATTCAGATGACCCAGTTTCAGTTAAAAGATCTTATTCTTAATGAATTAGCCAAGGCAGAAGGACTGAATGGCATTTTGGTGAAGTACATACCCTGGGCAGAGGGAGAGATTTTCTCCACAGGTCTAAAGCCATCAATTACACTGGGGGATCTAGAGCTACAGGAAAAACACAGGAATAATGCACTTGGAGTTCCAACAACAGAAGTGTAGGAATGATGAACCAGCAGTTCTTGCCAGAAATTCCTGCAGCAGAAATGGAGGAATAATATACTAGCATTTCCTGCAGTAAAAGTACAGAAATAATGCACCAGCAGTTTCAGTACCAGTAGGGTGTGAATAATGCATCAGTAGTTCCTGCAGCAGAAGGGCAGGAGTAATGCAACAGCAGTTCTTGCAGTATAGGAATAATGTACCAGCTATTCCTACAGCAACAATGTATGAATAATGTACCAACCGTTCATTCAGTAGAATGCCAGAAATAATGCAGCAGCAGATCCTGCAGTGTCAGAATAACACACTAGCAATACATGCAGCAGATGTGCAGGGATAATGCATCAGCAGTCCTTGCGGCAGAAGTGCAGGAATAAAGCACCAGCACTTCTTGGAGCAGAGGTGCAGGGATAATGCACCATCAGTTCTTGCAGCAGAGGTGCAGTAATAATACATCAGTCCCTCAGCAGACAGTCTATGTCAACATCATTCTACACTGCATATGGAGTGAAACAGTGAGGCAAGAAGTGTAACAATGCACAAACAACTCTAGCAGCAGATGTGTAGGAATAATACAGCAGAATTTTCAGCACCAGAAGTGTAAAAATAATATATTAGCATTTTCTGGAGCAGCAGCACTGTACACGAACTGACATTTCCTTAATCAGAAGCATGAACATCCAATGAGTGACCTCCCAAATCTCCTGTAACAGAGGCACATAGGATATATGCAAATGACCTTTATGAACATCAGGTGTTTCAACTATATGGCAATTCTGATCACCCATGACTTTTACATTTAAAGTCATTTTAACGGACAATTACAGACCAATAAAGGCAAACCCCACTAGTTATAGATATGCATATTTCAGCCTTGTCAGCATATCATAAGCAGAGTGTTTGACTAAACATAAGAAACACAGGGTTGTTATACCCAGCTGATGTCCATTATCATTAGGTTGACTGCAAAATATCCCAACTAACAAATTAAAACAAAGAGTTAGAAGGTCACACTGAAGAACCAATCAGAAAAAAACTAAATAAAAACTCCAGCCGAGCTAGAACTTCCAATGAGTGACCTCCCAAACCTCTTGTAACAGAGACACATGCAATATATGCAAATGACTCTTATGAACATCAGGTGTTTCAGCTATATGGCGATTCTGATTGCCCATGACTTTTAGATTTTAAGTTGTTTTAATGGACAATTTCAGGCCAATAAAGCCAAACTCTGTTTTAATTTTGAAAGAAAAAAAAAATCCTATGTCTCTACTCATTTCCTGCCTTTCTATAACCAGTAGAGTCCGGTTTTCAGGTTTTGCTGAATTCTGGGCTGTTTTGTAGTTTCTGTATTGCCCAGACCTTGCTAAGATAGAAGGAAGCTTCTATGTTCATCAGTAAGAGTGGTGAGCTTTGAGCAGCCTATCTGTTACTGGAGGAGTGGTTTCAGCTCAGAATCTGTAGTTTTATTGTCCATTTTGGGCTATTTCTTTCCCTCTTGTCTTTCTGTTTAAAAACCCATGTTTAAGCAGTGTTTTGTGCTTGTATTACCTCAGCAAGAATCTGCCTGGGTGTTCTGCAGAGTTTTACAGCAGCAGAGAGAAAAAAGGGAGACTTTGAGTGTTTTGCTTTTTATTGCTTATTTTCCTAGCCACACTAGTACGAGCATTTTTTATTAACTTTGCAACTTATTTGAACTGCTTTTTGAATTCTGATATTGTTTGCATTTTAACTGATAATTTTTAAGTGTTTTTCACTGTTGAATTATTGATGGCTACACACTCAAGTGTGATAGCCACTTTTCTGATTTAAAAGTGTCTGTTTTACTGTATCTGTTATAATTTTTGAAAAAATATTGCTTATTTTCCTAGCCACACTAGTACGAGCATTTTTTATTAAATTTGCAACTTATTTGAACTGCTTTTTGAATTTTGATACTGTTTGCATTTTAACTGATAATTTTTAAGTGGTTTTCACTGTTGAAGTATTGATGGCTACACACTCAAGTGTGATAGCCATTTTTCTTATTTAAAAGTGTCTGTTTTACTGTATCTGTTATAATTTTTGAAAAAATGAAAAAAAAAAATCCTATCTCTCTAAGTGTTTCCCACCTTTCTATAACCAGTAGAGTCCAGATTTCAGATTTTGCTGAATTCTGGGCTGTTTTGTAGTTTCAGTGTTGCCCAGACCTTACTGATATAGAAGGAAGATTCTCTGTTCATTGGTGAGAGTGGTAAGCTTTGAGCAGCCTATCTGTCACTGGAGGAGTGATTTCAGCTCAGAATCTGTAGTTTTATTGGCCATTTGGGCTATTTCTATCCCTTTCATCTTTCTGTTTAAAAACCCATGTTTGCGCAGTTTTTGGGTTTGTATTACCTCAGGAAGATCCTTCCTAGGTGTCCTGCAGAGTTTTACTGCAGCAGAGAGAAAAGGGAGACTTTGAGTGGATTAAATACCTCTGTTTTGCTTTGTATTGCTTATTTTCACTAGCCACACTATTCTGAGCATTTTTTATTAACTTTGCAACTTATTTGAACTAGTTTTTGAATTCTGATACTGTTTGCACTTTAAGTGTTTTTCAACTGTTGAACTGTTGAGGGCTACACACTTAAATGTGATAGCCATTTTTCTGCTTTAAAAGTATTTGTTTTACTGTATCTGTTTTCATTTTTGAAAAAAAACAACCCACCCAAAAAACTCTTATCTCTCTACTCGTTTCTCACCTTTCTATAACCAGTAGAGTCCATTTTCCAGATTATGCTGAATTCTGGGCTGTTTTGTAGTTTCTGTGTTGCCCAGACCTTACTAAGATAGAAGGAAGATTCTCTGCTTATCAGTGAGAGTGGTGAGCTTTGAGCAGCCTATCTATCACTGGAGGAGTGATTTCAGCTCAGAATCTGTAGTTTTATTGGCCATTTTGGGCTATTGCTATCCCTTTCATCTTTCTGTTTAAAAAACTCATGTTTGTCTGTTGTTTGTATTTGTATTACCTCAGCAAGATCCTGCCTGGGTGTCCTGCAGAGTTCTACTGCAGCAGAGAGAGAGAAAAGGGAGACTTTGAGTGGATTAAGTACCTCTGTTTTGCTTTTTATTGCTTATTTTCAATAGCTGCACTATTCCAAGAGTTTTTTTTATTAACTTTGCAACTTATTTGAACTGTTTTTTAAATTCTGATACTGTTTGCACTTTAACTGATCGTTTTTAAGTGGTTTTCAACTTTTGAAATGTTGAGGGCTACACACTCAAGCGTGATAGCCATTTTTCTGCTTTAATAGTGTTTGTTATACTGTATCTGTTTCAATTTTTGAAAAAAAAAACAAACAAAAAAATCCTCTCTCTACTCAGTTCCACCCTTTCTATATCCAGGAGAGTCCCATTTTCAGGTTTTGCTGAATTCTGGGTTGCTTTGTAGTTTCTGTGTTGCCCAGACCTTACTAAGATAGAAGGAAGCTTCTCTGTTCATCAGGGAGAGTGGTGAGCTTTGAGCAGCCTGTCACTGTAGGAGTGGTTTCAGCTCAGAATCTGTAGTTTTATTGGCCATTTTGGGCTATTTCTATCCCTTTCATCTTTGTGTTTAAAAACCCATGTTTACAAGGTTTTATACATTGCTGTTTAACTAGGGTTAAACTATTCCCAGTGCCAAAAAGTCTGCTCATAGGTTCATAGATTAGTACTAGGCTAACTGCCCTTGCAAGCCATTTTAAGCCTTGCCAGTTATCCAGAGTGAGACTCAAACTCTGCACTTTGTGTTTGTAAGACAAACACCTTAGCCATTAGGTCACCCTCCTAACTCTTTGAATTTTCTCTTAGAACTAGCCAGTTTTCTAGTTTTAGCACTCAAAACAGTTTACTCATTGCAAGCACTAAATAATTGACAAATTACTGCAGCTCTCAACTTTCCTCACTTGTTAGGAGGAAAACAGTGTTTAATACTTAAATTAATAAGCACTTATCCAGGCATGTCTAAGGGTCAGCTCCCGGTATTTTCCCCTGTCCACCTGATGAATCTGGGCATCTTCGGGCAATGTAGCAATTGCTTCATGTAGACTGACAACCCTCTCCTCCTACCACCCAACACTACAACCTGTGACAGATGCACTTATATAGCCAAACTGGAAGTCAAGCTCTTTCCAGCCAAGACTGTACTAGACAGTCAAGAGGAGAAGGTAAACACCTGCACCACACCACACTCAACACATAGTCCATCAGAACCTACACCACCTAAACCCACACATAGTAACACAAAACACACACCTACATTCACAGAGGGTCTCAATTAAAATCTGTCAAAACAACAGAGACCTTCAAAGCTGAAATGCCAACAACCATCACCCCCCAACACTACCCAAATGACACATAGCCCACAAAATCAGTGTGCCACTCAACCTCAGCCCATAAGGCAAAACAACATACCCAACACACTAGTCATAGGTGACTCTATAGTCAGACACACTGATGTCCCACTCACCAGGCTAAACAAGGAGAAAGTTACTGTCAGCTGCCTGTCAGGTGCCAGGAATCACCACATAATGCAAGCACTCAGGTCACTCCACAACAAAGACAAATATGACTCTGTCATTGTCCATGTTGGTGTGAATGACCTGAAGTGTACCTCCCTGGACTACATGAAAAGAGACATGGAGGAGCTCTTGGATCTTGTAGCCCAGGCAGGTATGACCCTTGCCCTGAGTAGCATCCTGCCATCACCCAGAATGATACCACAGTACAAGGACAAAATGATTGACTTCAACAATTGGCTAACCTTCTGGTGCCATTCTAAGGGGATCCAGTGTCTTTCTGCCTGGAACAACATGATCAACAGACCACAATGCTTTGCCAGATATGGCCTGCACCTATCGCCCCTGGGATTCCGGATACTGGCTAAGGTTCTTGCCACCCCTATAGTGCCTTTTTTAGGCAAGGTTCAAATGACAAACTCACCACTGTAGCAGGTATAAGCAAGCAAAATCTGAGGGTAATGCTACTTAGTGCTAGAAGTCTAAACCTCAAAATGCACTCACTCGAGGCACTCCTTAAAATGGAGAACATCAACATCTGTGCAGTGATGGAGACCTGATTCAAGGCTCCAGAGAGCACCCCTGCATTACCAGGCTATAACTCATACCACACCTTTTGGCCACCTAACCTGGACCGAAACACTAAAGGAGGAGGTGTGTCCTATTCATTAAGGATATCCACACCTCCAGGCTAGTTCCTCAACATAATACATCCAAAATTATCAAAGTGCAACTAACACTGGGCAAGACTGCAATCTAGGTTGCAGCTTGTTACAGATCCCCCACCATGCCCCAGGATGCCCACTCCACATTTCTTGATATACTGGGTAATAAGATACACTCCAATACCCTAATAATGGCCGATTTCAACTACCTCACCATCAACTGGGAAAACTACTCATGTACTAACTCATTTGCTCAACGCTTTCTGGAATTCATAAATTCCAATACGCTGGATCAGCTTGTCCATACCACCACCAGGAGCAGCAATATCTTGTACCTGGTCATTACCAATATGGGCAACTGATATTTCTCGGCAGAGGTCAACTCCTTACTGGTCAGATCCGACCACAAGCTAATCACCATAGACATCAATATCCCACCCCCACCCCCCATTAAGGAAACCACTGTAAAAAACTTCTCCAAAGCCAGAAGTGGCAAGCTTCATGACACCCATACAGATGGACAATAGAGGTACTACTGCTGAATCCTATACAAATGCACTGTATAAGCACATACATGAGTGCATGGATCATGCCATCCCCAACAGAACCAAGATGCTATCCTCCAAAAAAAGGAAGCCAATTTGGTGGGGGTCTACATTAAAATACTGAAACCTCACTTACGCAAATACTTAAACACCGACACATAAATAGTGAACCGCGAAAACACCGAACGTCCTGAAGAGCGAAATTCAAAATATCGAATTGCCATTGTTGGCCAACCCCACCACCCACTACGTACTATCTACCCAAACAAAATAAATAATCCACACTTCCCCATATCTACACTTCTCCCATATATCCCATATCCTAATCAAACATTCACTACACACAAATGTCTCTAACTATAAACAAACAACACCCAATTAGGGGAAATGTATAATTTACGTATACATTCAGCTACACAACTATATTACTATACATACACTTAACATAATCCTACTTATAACCCTAAAGTTGTATGTAATACTATGTATGCACTTGCCTTAACCCACACCCTAACCCTGAGGTCTGTAACTATTGCACATTTACATTAGGGAGCTATATCAGATAAGGGCTAACTATGACAATTTGATATTTTGAAGTTCGCACTTCAGGACATTCGATGTTTTTGCGGTTCGCAATTTATGTGTCAGTGTTTAGGTATTCGAGTTAAGTGAGGTTTCGCTGTTTTAATATAGACCCCCTGGTGGTCCCCTGCCATAAGCAAACTCTACAACAGAAGGAAGAAGCTTTTGCAAAAAAAAGTAAAATCCCCTGATTGCAGGAACTCCCTGGTCAGCCTCAGTAAGAAGCTGAGATCCCTCATAAAATCCTCCAAAGCTAGTTACGAAAATAAAATCACCACTGATTCTAAAGACAACCACAAATCATATGTCAAGAATCTCAATGGTGACACTCAGATCTACTCTGAGCTACAGCACCATGGAACTAGATATACAGAACCAACTGACATTGTCAACATCCTGGCAGATAGGTTCAGTGCAAACTTCACCCCCCTGACTCCCCAAACGGCACATCACTATACCAGAAGAATGCAAATCTCCTGTAATCACGGCTGCACAAGTAAAACCGCACTCTTCAAAGCCAAGAACACAGCATCCATGGGACCTGACAACATCTCAGGCTGCGTTCTGCATAAACTACAGAACGAACTGGCACCCCACCTAAGTACCATGTTCAATCATCGCCTCACTTCAGGCTTTGTGCCTACTGAATGGCACACAGTGATGGTTATCCCACTCCACAAAGGGGTGCCACCATGGACCCTGGGAACTACCACCCCATTAGCCTGAAGAGCCTGGTCTGCAATGCCATGGAATGTATCATCTTGGAGATTATAAACAAGGACATAGGTAACCTCCAAACTCTGTACCCCACTCAGTTTGGGTTTGTAAAAGGTAGGTCATGTCTCATAAACCTGATTGACTTCTTTGAAGTAGTCATCAGAGTGATGGATGAGGGTAAGGTGGTGCACACAGCCTATCTTGACCTTGCCAAGGCTTTCAACACCATCCCCCACTCTGGAATTATAGATAAACTCACTAGACAGGGCATGAATCCCTATGTCACAAGATGGGTGGCCAACTGGCTTACTGACAGAACTCTCACAGTGAAAGTAGCTAACTCCAAATCCAACTTCAGACCAGTGAAAAGTGGAGTACTACAGGGCTCAGTCCTGGGTCCTCTCCTGTTTGGCATCTACTTCTCAGATGTCCAGGCTAATACAGCAGGTCTTTGACTAATGAAGTTTGCAGACGACTGCAAATTAGGTGCCATAATAGAATCACCTAATGATGTGGACATTCTACAAAGGGGCCTCACTGAGACTGATGCTTGGTGTCAAAATCATGGCCTCAAGCTCAATGCTAAGAAATGCATTGTCATCCACTTTGGTAAAAACACTGTACCCATGAACTACCACATAGGCGGTAGCCTACTAAACACTGAAAGTGTGATAAGAAACCTTGGGACACAGGTGGACAGTAGTCTCTCCTTTGATAATCACATTGCCACAGTAGTCAGGAAATCCTTCTATGTGGCACACCTCATCACAAAGCGGTTCACCTCGAGAAAAAATAAGTCATTGTTTCTCTCTACTCATCTCTCATCAGACCCATTATAGAGTACAATGCCCCATTTGGCATGTACCTCACAAGACATCTACAACAACTAGAAAGGCAACAGAAATACCTCACTAAGAGAATTACTAGCCTCGAACAGATGCCATACGCAGACCATCTCAAAAAACTCCAGCTCTACTCCGTCGCTTATCACCTACTCAGAAGTGACCCTATGCCTAACATACAAAGCCATGTCAAACCCAAATCTGTTGGACGTGCTACACTTTAAGAAACCCCAATCCCTCTCTCCCACATGCTCCGGGGACCTAAACCTTGCCACCACAATAAACAGAACATACTGGAGGGATAGATTCCTGTCCCACAGACTTCCCATGCTCTGGAAGTGACTACCTATTCATGTGAAGCAAAGCTCCTCATTAGCCCTATTTAAGAAAAATCTCGACAATTGGATGGGAAATAGGAAAGTCACTCCAGAGATCACCTCTGTGGCTCTGTTAGACAGGGATGCAGGAAAATAACTTTCTTGGGTGGCAAAAGCCAGGGAACATTTTTGGCTAGGCTTATATAGGCCCCAGGGCCGATAGCTTAGTACCTACCTATGAACCTATACAGTCAATTTGAGTTATGTGGGAGGGTAAAAAATTCCAAAGTTTAGCAATACTATGAGAGTACAGATATTGTCCAGCTCTTTTGTTTGGTTTGGTTATGGTTAACAGCTGTTTTCATGAGGATCTTAGTTTTGCATAGGAGTATATGTTTGTAGGATGAAGTTGAGTGCTGGGCAGGTGTTGGGTTTAAAAATTAGTTTGTGGGCTAAAGTTGGTTGGGTAAAATAGAGATGGGTAGGAAAACTCGAACCAATTCAGTTCTGAAATAGCTTGGCAATGGAGTGAGCAGTTAGGCTTTCCTGAATCAAATTTAGCTATTTTATAATAGCAGGATTGTAGTTTATTACTAAGGGATGAGTGAAGGTTAGTAAAGATGGCACTACCAAATAGAAGGGAAGGGATGAGTAAGGTACTGGCAAGTTTTATTTTGGTGTGGTTGTCCAGGTAGAGTTTGTAAAGATAAAATTTGCCTAATTTAAAGTGTGTTTTCTTTATTGCATTGAGAATATGTGGCTCAAAAGTGAGTTTGTCGGGGGCGTGGCCAAGATGAGCACTGAGTAACGGCACTTTCTCTCTGGTCTGTCCTTACAGAATAATTATGACAGGATTTTTGAGTATATCTATCCTAATTTTGTTCTTTTTTATATATATTTGGATTATATTAATCATTCTTTAGGATAGTAAATAAAAATTTTGGCAATTTTATTTATTTTTTCCTGTCAAAAACTATTAGAGCAAATATCTGGACTTCAGACTACAGGATGAGCTATTCCAAATATACACTTCAAGAAACAACTATTAAGAAAGAACTTCAGTCACTATTGACTAACATTCAAGAACTGACAGCAAAAAATGATAAAATGGATGTGAAACTGGATAATTTCAAAGAAAACTGTTCCCAGCAAATGGAAATATTACAGGAAGACCTTAAACAGCAAAAGAGACAGATTCATGGTATAAATACTTCACTAAATGATATGGACACTAGAATTCAGGAAGATGAGCACACTATAGACTTTATTTTAAAACAAAATCTTATTTTACAAACAAAAATTGATGATCTAGAGAATAGATCAAGAATAAATAATATCAGACTTTTTGGTTTGCCTGATAATGTTGAAGAAGGTAATATGGAAAAATTCTTAACACCTGATGTATCACAGCTTCCTGAAGCTCTCTCATATAGGATAGAAAGAGCACACAGGTCCTTGACTACTGCAAAAAAAGGTAAATCTAATTCTACTAAATCTGTTATAGTGAAGTTTTTATCTTCTCATGACAAGGAGATAGTGTTAAAGACTGCTTGGGCTAAATCTCCTATCAAATATAAAGAAAATGTCATACGCTTTGATAATGATTACTCATCTTCTGTAATTGCCAAAAGAAAGCTTTTTTGCCAATGCTAAAAGAACTAAAGAAAGCCCAAATAAAGACACACATATTATTTCCTGCCAGATTAAAAATATTTCTTCAAGATGGTCCAAAAATATTTGATGACATAGACTCTGCCATTACCTTTGTCAAAACAAGAAAACTGCTTGATAAAATAGAGGATATGGAGTGGGCAAGTGCTAGCCTTAAAAGAAATACTGATAACTCCTGGAAGACCTCTGAACATAAAAAGAAGCTCAAAAATAAGTGACTTATTAAGCTATTTTACTGTGGCTTTTTCTTACCCAAGTCTTAAAAATTAACCCATAAGTTGGGGAAGTGGAAATGGTTCAACAGGTGAGTCTTTGTTGTTTAAAGGTTTTTTTTATGGTACATACTTGTTTTAATGGTATTTTATAGTTTGTTATTATTAACTTTAGTGTATTCTAGTTCAATTTCTATAATAAATAAATGCTATTTATTTATTAATTTATTTATTATCGTTATATAGTGGTTGTTGTCTGCTATAATAAATGCTCCGTATATTTGGGACTGAAATTTATGTATTTTGGGGAACTATACTAGATACAGAGACTTGTAGATGAGAAAATGAGAGTCTTTGTTACAACAGAATCTATTTCATTTGTTGTTAACTGTTTGCTGTTTTATTTCCCTGCCTCTCTGTGAAAAGAGACTCTTTACTTATATTGTTGCCATATTGTTGCTTTAATAATTATGTTTCCCATCGCCTGTTCTGCTGTTGAAATGTGGTGTTGTTTCTGGTAATAGACATATGAAAAGTTTATCTTTTCTCCCCTTCAGTGACCTGATATCTTTTGAAGTAATTAATTTGATATTTATTTTAAAAATGTAAATATTTATGGAGAGGTTTTAATTAATTTTTTTTGTTTTTCTATTTTCCTCTTTGCTGTCGGTTGTAAAGGAATGGAAGATTTTGTATAGAATGATATGTTTGTGGTGGTCTAGTGGTTTACTGGGTTTGGGAGATGGAGTTTGTTGATCCTTTAATGTTTTATATTACTTTACTTCCTCCCGTATGTCTCTCTTATTGTTCATTTTATGTTTCCCGGTTTTCCCAGGAGCTAATCAACAGTTTTCTCAGTGGAATGCTGTAAATGTTTTCCCTCCACAAGCTCATGAATCTGATCTGTTAAACAACCTTGGTTTGCCCTCACATTGCAGCTGCTACAATGGAGAGCAAGAAAAAAAGTATTGTTTCCATGGAAACGTTTATAGTCTGAACCTTGTGCTGAGAAGCTTCGTCAAAGCTAAATAATAGTTAGAATAGATGGTTTCTAATGCCATCTACAGCTTGGTTGAAAAGCTGCATCTAAATAACATATTTGATATGTCTGCTATATTTAAACATTTATGAATATCCATAATCAAAGCACTTTCATACACTTAAACCCTTACATTTAGTGCACTTGACTTCATAATTCTATTGTGGTTGTGTAAGTTTTATATTGATTGGTATAACAAGCATATAGTATACACAGCAGTGTTGTTAAAATGAAGGGTTTGGTGTGGATTGGTGTGTCTGTGGTGGTCTAGTGGTTTGCTGGGTTTGAGAGATGGAGTTTCTAGGCTTTGCACTGTTTCATGTTGGCTTTTTTTTCTGTTGTCTTTTTGTTTTATCTGCTTTGTGTTTCTTGGTCCTGCTGTGAGATAGTCTGTGGCTTACAAAAATAAAAAAAAAGGGAAGAAGAAAATAGCTGCAAAAGTTTTCCCTCCTTGGTCTCGTGCATCCGAACTGCTGAATGACTCTGCTGCCTGTTTGTACTGTGACTGCCTCAACAGAAAGCAAGAAAAAAGTGCTGTTTCCATAAAGCTATTTGCAGTCTGAACTTTGTGCTGAGAACTCTCACAGAGTTGGATAATAGCTTAATTAGACGGTCTCTGATGCCATCTTCTACTCAGAAGTTATACCAATCAATATAAAACTTACACAACCACAATAGAATTATGAAGAGAAGTGCACTAAATGTAAGGGTTTAAGCTTGTAAAAAGTGCTTTGATTATGGATATTCATAAATGTTTAAATATAGCAGACATATCAAATGTGTTATTTAGATGCAGTTTTTCAACCAAGCTGTAGATGGCATTAGAAACCATCTATTCTAACTATTATTCAAATGAATAAACTGCAGCTAAGTAACCGGTATAATATAATTGTTATATTAAAAGCATTTATGAGAGTGTATAAGCTGAGCATTTTTGATACATTTATACCCCTATGTTTCTACACTTTTATTTATAATTCTATTTTATGCAATTTAAGCCTCTTTTGATTAGTACAACAAACATAAGGCATATATGCTAACACCATTAAAGTATTTATGAAAGAAGAAAGGAAATTAATATATACAAAGCTTTTTATGACACCTAAGCAGAAGTTAATATTCTTTTACAAGACGCAAAAATCAGAATTAAAAATAATTTGATTACAGGTAGAAAATAAATAAATAATGACTGAAACATAATATATTCTATATGTCTATAGTTTGCTACATACAGTATAATCGCAGATGCAGATGTTTACCATATAAACTAGTATTTTGATATATTCTGACAAATCTAGAAGTTCTTTCAGATTACTAAAGGTCTTAAAGATACATGGAGATGGGGAAATAATGTTGTTAGATATTGGCACAATACATAAAGAGACAGGGGATTAGTTTACTTATTGATTATTATAACAGTCCATTACATATAAATTAGTTATGATTTTTGCATTATTATATAATTCATGTCTGGTATTTATGATATGTTGAATTCATATGACAAAAGTTAAAATGAAACAGTTACATCTGATTTACTTTAATTTGTTTCTTGAATTAGTACATACAATTCTAATGGATGTTTGTGAAATTATGCAGCAACATATATATTTAGACAGGGAAGAGATGAATGTTGTTTCTGGCCTGATGGTCAATTTGGATGATAGATGTCACTCAAATTAGGAGTTTTTAACTTCAGGGGGGTTTTGAAAGAGTCTATGTTATTAATGAATGTTATAAGTTTCTGTTAATAGTTATTATGATGTTCACCAAATCTTACAAAATTGAATTTGATGTAAACACATTTCATTGGATAAATGTTTTTCATGTTTTATGTGTAAATTATAATTGTATTCCTAATAGTCAATTTCTATTCACTTATAAAAAAATGGGAAAAAAAGGAGTGTTATTCAACAACAGATATTCAGAACATTAACATTTCATGACATCATTAAAGTGTATATCATTAAACATCAATGGATTAAATAATCCTAATAAGAGAAGATCTTTGAACAAATATCTTAAATGACATAATAGTTAATATTTCTCCATGAAACTCATTTACTAACTGAAGATGTCACAAAATTGGAATCAAAGTCTTACAAACTTTTGATTAGCTCAGAACATAAACAAAAAAGGGGAGGTGGCCATAGTATGGAAAAATACATTACCTATGTCTAAAATAATTGACACCTACAAAGATAACAAGGGGATGTTATCTTCAGTTATAATAGAATTTAATAAGAAAAGTTTGACATTAATAAATATATATTGGATTCCTGGGATTGGGCCTACAACAGTGAAGCAACATATAGAACATATAGTTCAGTTTTCTAAGGGTAGTATTATTGCTGGGGATTTTAACTGTATTTCTGACATAAAAGACTCTAGTAGCAGTGGTAAAAAGAAAATTCCAACTATAGCTAAATCATTGAATGAATTCTCAGATTCATACATGAAAGATATTAATAACTTTTCTGACCCTAAGTCACTGTTCTGTACATTCTACTCACAGAGGCATAATTCATATTCAAGAATAGATAGGGTATTCATTTCCAATAACTTAACTGATTTCTTATCAAACTCAGAAGTGATTTCTTGTCCCCTTTCGGACCATAATTCCATAGCATTTGATTTTATACTAAACTCCACATTTAATGCTCAAATTAAAAGGATACCAGCCTATATAATTAAACTCAAATATTTTATTGATTTCTTGATTGCAGAAGTACAAAATTCTATTGAACTTAGTAGTACATAGGGAACTTCAGAAATATACATTTGGGATGCTGTAAAAGCCTACCTATATGGTAAAATTATTGATTGGTATAAAAAGAAAAGAATTTCATGGGATAAAGACCTTCAAGATATACAAACAAAGTTAGATACTTTAAGGCTTGATGCTTCAAAGAATCTAGATAAGAAAGACAGAATGAATGAAATAAATACCTTAAACAATAATTACATGGAAATTTTAAACCATAAAGTTATGATAAATCTTGAAAAATATAAACTTATAACTTTTTCTATAAATCTTAGATCCATGAATATACTAGCTAACAAAACTAAAAGATTAAATAAACTTTGCAATATTAAAGAAATCTATTCTCCAACAAAAAAATGGTATCTGATTTACCAAATATATTAAGTGAGTTTAGAGATTTTTTTTAAATTAAACCAACCCAGTGATAACATTAATAGTACAAAAGATATTACATTTTTTATACATAATAATATAAAGAACAGACTATCTGAAGCACAAATAAAATTAATGGATAAACAAATATCTTTTAAAAAAGTAAAAGATAAAATAACCAAACTTAAGCAAAATAAAGCTCCTGGTAATGATGGTATAATTTCTGAAATCTATAAGGTTTTGCCTACTAAAGCGTTAACTCTACTACATACAGTATTCAATATAGCTCAAAATAACAACATTATACCTCCCTCTTGGAAATACACATTTATTTCCCCATATTAAAGTCTGAAAAAGATCCTGTAAAATGTGCTTCATATAGGCCCATTTCGTTATTAAATACAGACTATAAAATGTTCATGTCTATTTATGCTGATGGACTTAAGACTTTTTTACTATCCCTGGTAGATATGGATCAAACAGGTTTTATAATTAATAGAAATTCTTCTGATAACATCAAAAGAACAATAACTTTAATTGAATCAGTAAAAGCCTTAAAGAATAATTTGACTCTTGTTAATTTAGATATTAACTGTGCCTTCAACTCAGTTCATTGGAATTGTCTTTTTATCTTACTGAAGGACTTAAGCTTTTCTAATATCTTATTACCCCTATAACTCAATTATATAATGAAAGTCAAACCTACATAAAAATAGGTACAAGTATACCCCAGAACATACCCATTGTAAAAGGAACCAGACAAGTTTGCCCTCTTTCTCCACTTCTATTCACATTAATTATGGAACCTTGGCTAACCTAATAAGGAATAACAATAATATACAAGGATATAGGTTAAATTGTAATGAAACATCAAAAATCCAAGTGTTTGCTGCTGATGTATTAATCACTCTTAGCGATACTAACCCTACCTTACAAGAATTGTTTAAAATATGGATATATTTAAAAAAAAGTTCTAGTCTTAATTTTAATAATTCTAAAACACGGATTTTTCTAATTGGTTCCAAAAGTTATAATATACAAGACCAATATAAAAATATATATACCTCAGTCCCAACAAATAACATATTTAGTTATAATTATATATATATTATAATTATAGCAACCAATATTAAAGACATCTTGCACCTAAATTACAGTAAAAGTATAACTACCACAGAGACTCTAATTAGTAAGTGGAACAATATTTTATTCACAATTGATGAAAAACTTTCCATTATAAAGATGAACTTACTTCCAAAGATATTATGCATAATACAATCTATTTCTATTCCTCCTACAGGCTCTTTTATTAAAAAAATTAACACACTGATTAAGAATTTTTTATGGCATCTGGTATAGCCTAGAATTGCATTGTCCTATCATATGTATAGCTAGGAAAATGGAGGTATATATTTACCAAATCTAGAACTTTATTCAATTTTGTCAGTTATTAAAACAATTGTTTATCTAATAGATGGAGAGTATTTTGCAAAATGGAAGGAAATTATGTTAAATGTATCCCAAAATACCAAAAATGAAAATAACAAACATCTACCACAGTTATTAAATAATTCATTTATATAGAATATGAGAGAGTATTTTTGCAATTATTCCATTCAAATGCTTAAATCTACTTATATAACTTTAATTCTAAGGTCCTTTTAAAAACTTTATATTTAGGTTTAGAATCTTTGAAAATTGGCTGGTCCTCATCTTCCCTATTGCCTATATACAAGGTATAATTCTATCTGCAGATTATTCTAAAATGTTGTTATTTAAACAAAAACAATTTATGTTTTCGCACCAAATGTTAAATAAAAATGGGGCAAAATCTATTAATGCTCTTTTAGATGAATATAACCTTAACTCTCTATTTTGGTCAGCTTTGCAAGAGTTTAGAAAATATATTCTAGATAAGCTAATTTTAATCCCTTCAAATGCTAAAAATTCAATACCCAAACTTGTCCAATATTTGATTTTATACACTTGCAATACTTTACTAGTTAAAAATAGTATATTATATATTTATAAAGCAATTAAACAAGATCTAGATGTATATTCAGATAACTATTGGAATTCATTTGCAGCAATCAATTGTTTTATTCCCTCAGAAAAAGACAAAGTTAATTTCTTTCAGTTAGCCAGCAAAACCACTTCCACCATTAAATGGAGAATCTTCACATGGAGAGTTTTACATAAATCTTTCATCACACCTCAGAAAATGAGTAAGATAACTAAACAAGATGTTGTTTGCTGAAGATGTAATGCAGTAACAAATGCTGATTGGAATCATATATTTTATGACTGTGTATTATTAAAGACATTTTGGGATGAAGTTAACATGCAATTTTTACAGACAACTTTATACTTCCAAAGTCACTTGTATTATTCAATACACCTGTCCCAGACTGTATAAATAAAAAAACAAATATTCTTTACTGTGGTCTATACTTTTCATTGCCAGGAAAGTAATTACAAGAAATTGGAACTCCTCATCAGTTCCCTCATTTAAAGAGTTTAAAGGTCTTTGCTTAGAAATATCTAAGTTAGAAATGTTAACTATCAAATCTAAATCTTCAAGGAATACAAATTATTTTACAAATGGGAAAATGTACATGAATTATTGGTTAAAGAACTGGATAAATGATTATTGCAGTAATCCTTTATTTTTCTTTAAATCTTTTATTCTATGTTTTCATTTTCTTCTGCCAAACTAAAATTAATTGATCCTGTTATTCAATATATAGTGAACATCATTGTACATAGTTTACTGTGCTATTATAGTTATTGTATTATTATTTTTCTTTTTTAAATATTGTATTTTAAAAATGTAACTTATTCAATTTCTTTTAAAAGATCGGCTCATTATATTAATGTTTTCAATAAAGCTATTTTTTAAAAAAAGTGAGCTTGACAGTTTAGCTGTTTTTACTATTTCAATTTCTGTATTATCTTTTAATAAGCTAGGCTTTTAATATCTAGACTCAAACATTACATGGAATCTATAAAAAATATACTGACAACTTTATGTAGAAATCCTGACTATAACTTATGTATAAGGGAATTTTTAACATATAAGGGTTTAAGAACTCATGCAGGAAAATGCACATATTTTTCAGAAAATACCTTTCAGCAGAAACAATTGGTCTACCACTTAAATTATTCACACTTTTATGAGTTTTGGGTAAGCAGTAGAATAATGCTAGTCATGAGCCAACAGTATTAAATTTTTTATCTAAATCTCCCTTTGTAAAATATCCTAACCGCAAGTCTTTATCAAGCAAAAGTAAATCATTTTTTATTGTTAAATCATATATACCAATATCACATTTTTCATAAATAGTATAATTTAAGTGCATGTTGCAAATCCTAGCATATTGGTTGTGATTTAAAATCACTATCTAATTACCTTTGTCAGCTGGTTTGACTACTACCCTTCTGTCTTTACATAACTGTTTAAAAGCCACCCATTGCTCTTTCATTAGATTATATTGTACATTCCCTTTCTGATGTCTAAATGATTCCACCATATTTTCAACACAAAATTTAGAACAGAAATATAAATGAATGCTTTCATTAACCTAAGGGGGAATGAACATAGATTTAAATTGAATTTTAGGTTCCCTATTGATACGTGTTCATCGACACCTAAGCGTCAAACGCTTAAAATAGCAGATGGTCACATCATCAAATGCTTTCCTCAAGAAAGAATTTCCATTCTCAGGGATTTGCCCTTTCCCCAATGTAGAGCAGTCATGGACTTGATATATTTAGTTGGGGGGGGTGGGTCTGCATCCCTCCACATCGGGGGTGTGGGGGTGAAGCCCTCCACTATGTTTGGGTGTGTTTATTTTGTTTGCGGTTGGCCAAGTGAATTCTTTCCCAAGTAAATAATTTGATGATTTGGCAGTTTGCTGTTTTTAGCTTTCGACACTTAGGTGTCGATGAATTTGAATTCAACAACCTAAGCTGTTGATGTTATGATATAGACTTGAATTTTACTAGGTATCAAGTGCACTATATGCATTATTTTGGCTCCTCAACATTCAAAACATCAATAAATGTACCAAAATCTCCTAACTCAGATACACATGAATAAAAGGAACCATTTAAGCTATCATTATCAACAGTCATCTATTTGATTGAAATAATCCAGCAGATGTAACTTCCTACCCAAGCAAACAATTTTGCTTTTGAGAGCATACAATCTCAGTAAAATGGTAGGAGTAAACTTTAGACCCATATTAAGGACTGATCCAACATTTTCCGAAATATCTACAATGGACAAATTTAATACCAGAGAGTCATTAGTCTTAAAATTATTCAAAGAATAGTCACTAGCGCTAATTCCATCTTGACTTTTTATAGTTATTTTTCCCAAAAGTTTGTTAAATTTCTTGCCCTGCCACCAGTCATTTCCCCAGTCATTCCGTCCCCTTTTCTTACCCTGAGGTTGGTTGTCATTCTGAAAATGGTTATTATGTTCCACAGGGTTTTGTGCTTCTGGTAACATCGGATAATTCTCTAAATCACTGTCTCCCTCCATAGTAACCTCCGTATCATCAGAGGTAACAAAAGAAACAGAGGCTTTTTTGAAACCTTTCCTTCCTGGGCATGATGACGTCATCATGTTATGCTTGCATTCCAACAGAAATGCTCTGTCTAGTTTATAGTCTTTTATATACCTGTTGATTTTATTCTTTTTTCTTTCCACCAAAGTCTTTTCAAATTGTGAAAATGTTTCATTGAAGTCCACCATCAGAGCATCAAAACATGAGCCAGACAGATGTTTATGCATCTCCAAGTTGACTGCAAGTACTTCTTCTTTGAGCTTCTTTTGTTTAAGCTGATCCCTCTCGATGAGTATCCAAACCCATTCCAAGGAACATTGATGCGCTGCTTGAACCCAGCATCTTTTAAAAACTTTATCCTCCTCATTATCAGGGTTGAAGGGGGTAGTAGGGGTTTTAAAGGCTCTTAAGCCACGGGGGGGGGATGTCCAACTCCAGATATCTTTGGAGACAGAATATTAAAATGGACGCTAGTCTCTTTCATTAACAGACTCTCCAATTTTTCACTTAATGCCTGTAACTCAGTAGGTAAGGACAAAGTACCTGTAGAACTTATGAATTATGTCAACCATGCTGTCTTCTAGAACAGTGATGAAGAACTTTGTAGAAAAAGATTCAAAATGACAGGGGGTGGAATGTAACATGGTAACCTACATCACTGTGCAACAAATCTCTCAAAATAACACTCCTGTGTATTCTCCCTACCTTTAAGGCTAGGTGAAACAGAATTGAGGGAAATTTCCCACACCAAATGACCACAGTGGCACTCAGCAGTACCTCACAGCATCTCTGCTGAATATTATGGTAAACATTAAGGCTGAATTCTACACATTTTTCCATTTTAAAAGCTGAACTCCAGGTCTATCATTCAGTCCTTGGCAATTTTTTTTTTTATTATTAGCTTTTAATTTTTTATTCATTTGAAAACCAGGTAAGTCAATGGGACATAAAAGGCAACCAGAAGAACTATCTGGATGGGTCGTAGGACAAATTAATGCCATGTGATACATTGGCTACAGCAATATAAATGTATGTTGTTGTTAGCATGCTAGCATGTTATCTTGTGAGTCTCTTCCAAAAAAACAGAATAAATGTGTTATTACTTATGTTGTAAGTAATTGCTATGTTAAATTGTTAATCGCTATGTAATCCAATGTAACTACTGTCTATTTTACTGTGGAGCTTTTCTCCCAGGGCCTCCGCTGAAAATGGACCTACGTCCAGTCGGACACTCCCGGTCAACAAATTTAAACAAATAAATAAATAAGTGCAATGCCTCTAGCTCTCCTCTGTACAAAATGGCATTGTAGTCAGGTGAGTGGACTGTTACCTATACTTGTCTTTATCTCAATGTCTCCCTGCAGTGTCTGAGACAAACATTGTGTTTATACAGTCTGCTGATGCAGACTTGTAGCAGACTCAGCCACTAGACACTCAACAGTATGCAATAAAGTCAAATAATGACCAAACAATGTGAGGGGGATGAGAAGGCTGCTTTTGCTCCAGTTTCATGAAAAGCCTATGTATTCTACAAGCTGACTTATTAGCATTCCAGCGCAGTCTCTCCTGAATGCTCCTGTCAATTACTCATATGGTACTGTGAATGCAATATACAAAATGGGGAGCATTCATAATGACAAGCAGAAGTATATTTCTCCTGCCTGATGAAGTTTGGTCTATTTGATCTATGAAGTAGTTAATTCATAAAATCTAGGATATAGTGGACATATTTACTGTGTATTATACAGTTTCATAGTTTCATAGTATAGTACTAGGCTATCTGCCCTGGTGCATTTGTAAGCCTAGCCATAGTGATGTGGCTTTTGCCACCCCATGAAATGGTACAAAAAATGTACAGAATAAATTTAGAAAACTGTGCCTCTGTCTAGTATTGACACAATGAAGGTCCCCTTATATAATAGAATTAGTTTACTGTGCCCCTGTCTAGCAGTGACACAGATGTGACCCCTGGGGTAAATTTTTGATCTCCCATCCACTCATCAAGATTTCTCTTGAAGAGAGTCAGTGAGGGGCTCTGCCTAATATGTACTGGGATCTTGTTCCAAAGCATGGGAAGCCTCTGGGTTATGGATCTATCCCTCCAGCATGTCCTATTCATACTTGTGCCGAGGTTTAAGTCTTTAGCTCTCATGGTCCTGATGGATTTGGATTTTTTGAGGTGGAGCATGTCAATCAGATCCTGATTGGACATGGCCTTGTACGTCAGGCAGAGATCACCTCTGAGCAGGCGGTATGCTACTGAATAGAGCTGAAGTTTCTTTAGTCTGGCAGAATAAGACATATGTTGGAGACCCTTGATCCTCTTGGTGAGGTACTTTTGTGGTCTCTCCAGCTGTTGCAAATGCCGGTTGAGGTACATACCAAATGGGGCATTGTACTCAATCATGGGTGTGATGAGGGAGGAGTATAGGGGTACAATGACATCCTTGGATCTGGATGTGAATCCCTTCATGATGAGGTGTGCAAGGTAGAATGTTTTTCTAACCACTTTGGCAACGTGGGTGTCAAATGAGAGGTCGCTGTTGACTTGGGTCCCTAGGTCTCTGATTACTTTTTCCATACTCAGTGGGTTGCTGTCTATGTGATAATTTGTGGGTACTTTGTTTTTCCCAAAGGGGATGACTATACATTTTTTGGCATTTAGTTTAAGGCCGTGACTCCGGCACCAGTTGTCCATTTCTGTGAGGCCTTTTTGTAGGATGTATGTGTCCACTGGTGTATCGACTATGGCGTCTAGTTTGCAGTCATCTGCGAACTTTGTCAGCCACAGCCCTCCCATGTTTGCTTTAACATCTGAGAAATAAATGCCGAACAAGAGGGGTCCCAGGACCAATCCCTGTGGAACACCACTTGTGACTGGCTTTGAGTCTGACATTGCTCCAGCAATTTTAACTTTATGGGTTCTGTCCTTTAGCCAGTTTGCAACCCATCTAGTGACATAAGGGTTTACGTTTAAGCTGTTGAGCTTATCTACGATGCCTGAGTGGGGTATTGTGTCGAAGGCCTTAGCCAAGTCCAGGTAGGCTGTATGGACTGCTTTGCCCTCATCAATGGCTCTAGTGACTGTTTCAAAAAAGTCAACCAGGTTCAAGAGGCAGGATCTGCCCTTTACAAAGCCGAACTGGGTGGGGTCAACTGTCTGTAGGTCCCCTATGTCTCTGTTTATGAGTTCCATAATGATTCTTTCCATAGCTTTGCAGACCAGGCTGGTAAAGCTTATGGGGCGGTAGTTTCCAGGGTCTGTAGAGGCACCCCCTTTGTGGAGTGGGACCACTGTTGCTGTACGCCAGTGTTCAGGTACATATCCCGAAGTAAGGCTAAGGTTAAATAGCATTTTTATGTGTGGGTTTAGCTCCTCTTGGAGTTCACGTAACACGCAACCCGGGATACCATCAGGTCCCATTGATGCTGTGTTTTTAGCTTTGTTTAGGGTGGTTCTCACTTGGACATCTGAGATGACAGGGAGATTACATTCAGCTGGGATAAGTATTTCTTCTTTTGGGGGTGAGGGAGGGGAGAAATTTGCACTGAACCTGTCAGCCAGAATGTTGGCAATATCTGTGGGTTCAGTGTATTTTTTGTTGTTGTGAACCAACTCTGAGCATATCTGAGGGTTTCCGCCCAGGTTACTAACATAGCTGAAGAAGGCTTTGTGGTTATCTTTAGTGTCCTTAGTGATTTTTCTCTCAAAGTTGGCCTTGGATGTTTTTATGAGAGAACGTAGTTTTCTGCTAATGTTGATCAGAGATGTCTTCCCTTCATGGGATTTTGCTCTGACGTGCAGTAGCTTCCTTCTTTTGTTATACAATTTGTTAATGGCTGAGGTCCACCAAGACGCTTGCCTTTGGTGGAGAGGGACTTGGATTTATTTGGGATTGCATGATCCATGCATTCTTGGAGATGTCCATAGAAAGCATTTGTGAAGGATTCGGCATTGTGGGATGTGGTATCCACTGGCACAGTGGGCTTAAAGGATACCATCTCAGTCTTAAGAAGAGTGAAGTCTGCTTTTGAGAAGTTTTTCACTGTGGTCTTTTGTGCTGGGGGTGGAGGTGGGATATGTATATCCAGAGTGATTAGTTTGTGGTCAGATTTCACTAGGGAGGGGTATACTTCCGGTGTGGAGCATTTTGTCCCCATGTTTGTGATGATCAGGTCTAGTATATTATCTCCCCTAGTGGGAGAGGTGACTAGTTGTTCCAGTGCATTTGAATTTATGAACTCCAGGAACCTTTGGGCTAGGGTATTAGGGCTAGAATAATGTACCCAATCTATGTTTGGGTAGTTGAAGTGTCCCAGTATGATGGTATTTTGTGATACATTCATATCCTCCAATGTCTTCAGGAAGGCTGAGTGGGGTTCCTGAGATTGGGAGGGTGGTCTGTAACATGCTACCAGTTGTATAGCAATTTTGCCTATGGTTAGTTGCACCTGTATGGTCACTGATGCTTCATGTGTTGCTACTAACCTGGAGGTGTGGGTCTCCTTGATGAATATGGACACTCCCCCTCCCTTTGTGATTCGGCCCGGGTTTTGGTGCCGAAAAGCATGATACGAGGTATAGCCTGGTAGCGCTGGGGTGCTCTCAGGAGCCTTGAACCAGGTTTCAGTTACTGCACAGACGTCGATGTTCTCCATGCTGAGGAGTGCATCAAGTGCCTGCATCTTGAGATTTAGACTTCTGGTGTTGAGCAGCATTACCCTTAGTTTTTTCCATTTTTGTTTTCTAAGGCGGTGGGTTTGTCTTTTGAGCCTTGCCTAAAAAAGGCACTATGGGGGTGGCAAGAGCCTTAGCCAATATCCGGTAGCCCAGTGGTGACAGGTGTAAGCCATCCCTTGCGAAGCAGCGTGGCTTGTCCAACATGTCATCCCAGGCAGACAGATATTGGATCCCCTTAGAATGACACCAGTACTTGAGCCAGTTGTTAAAGCTGATCATCTTGTCTTTGTATTGTGGTAACATTCTTGGTGAGGGCAAGATGCTGCTCAGGGTCAGGGTCATACCAGCCTGGGCTACATAATCGGAGAGCTCCTCTATGTCTCTTTTCATGTAGTCCAGGGAGGTACGTCTCAGGTCATTCACACCAGCCAGGACAATGACAGAGTCATATTTGTACTTGCTTTGGAGTGACTTGAGTGTGTGTGTTATGTGGCAGATCCTAGCTCCCGATAGACAGCTCACAGTCACCTTCTCCTTGTTCAGCCTGGTCAGCGGGACATCAGTGTGTCTGACTATAGTCACCTATTACTAGTGTATCAGGCATGGTGTTTGGCCTTAAGGGCTGTGATTGGTTGACACACTGATTTATTGAAGTATGTGTTGCATGTGTTTTGTTTTGAGGTGGTGGATTTTTGGATGTCTGCTTTGGGAGCCTCTGTTGTTTTGGTAAGTTTTTTATTAGAGCCTCCGAGTATGTCTTTGTGTTTTTATGTGTTTGGTTTGCAGTTGTGGTAGGTCTATGTGGGACTGGGATTGTTGTCTGTGTGGTTACCATCTCCTCCTGTCTGGTCATGCCAGCCCTGAGTTGAGAGAGTTCAGCCTCCAGTTTGGCTATATAGTTGCATCTCTCACATGTATTTGTGTTTGTTGGGAGGAGGAGAGGGTTGTCTGTGTACATGAGACAATTGTAGCATTGTCTCAAGATACCCAGATTGACCAGCTGAACTGGAGAGGACGCCAGTAATCTACCACTCAACATGCTAGAACAGTATAAGTGAGTGCTGTACCTTTAAGGGAAGTGGATATTCACAGGGGTGGTAAGTAGATGTAGTGCTTTACTTAGTACGAGAGTGCTTACTTAGTAGACAGGTATTGAGAACAAGTGCTAGGCTTATAATATAGTGAGTAGTCTGATTATACTAAGAGTAGAGCTTCCTTAAGGGAAAATTTGAAGAGCAGACCTGGCGGAGCCAGAAGAAGTTTAACCTTGTTTAACCGGCGCTGCTATGCGCACAACCGCGCAAAGCCGTGCAAACGCGGATTTTAAACAGTGAACTACAAAAGAGCTAGAAATGGTCCAAAACAACCAATTACTACAGCTTCTTGTGCTGAGGTCACTTCCTACAGGGACAGGTAGGCTGCTCAAGGCTCCCCACTCCCACTGGTGAGCAAACAAACTTCCTTCTATCCAAGTAAGGTAATGGACAACACAGGAACTACACCACAGCCCAGAATACAGCAATGCCTGTAAACTGGTCCAAACTAGTCGAGGAGAGGCGGGAAAACAAGGATTATTTTTTTTTTTTGTTTTTTTGATAGAAACACACAGAAAATGCAGAAACAGTGATAAATCAGTTACACAGGCTAGCACACTTTAGTGGGCAGCCTCCACAGTTAAATTAAACAAACAAACAAACTTTCGATCAAATTTGACTAAAATGTAACTTTAAGTGCAGATTTTAAAATAATGCAGCAAACAGTTAAAAAACAGTTCGAGCTAGTTCAGGGTAAGCTACAGAAGCTATTCCAAGTGAAAAAAAAGCACAGATACTTAAATCCAGAAAGTAGTCGCTTTTCTGAGTTCCCTGCTGCTAGGACCACTCTGCAGGACCACGAGGAGCTTGTCTGAGCAGTATAGCCAGAAAAAAATGCCCAGAGGCAGATTTTAAACAGTGAACTACAAAAGAGCTAGAAATGGTCCAAAACAACCAATTACTACAGCTTCTTGTGCTGAGGTCACTTCCTACTTAATGCATGGACAATTGAAATCATCTAAAATTTGGGTACTGGGAATAATACATATAGAATCCAGCTGGAAATGTACCTAGTATGATCGTCAGGTGACATTTAAGGAGGCCTGTAATTTTCTTTAAAAATGTGAAAAAAAATGCCAAGGAGCTTGAATTCAGAATCATGAATTATTTGGTGTAAGTGAATATCTGGATGGCTAAAAACAGATACTTCCCCATCTCCCCAAGATGGTCTAAAAGAGTGATAGGTACTGTACTCCATTAAAACCAATGCAAAGGTTCGCTGGAGTGTCAAATAAGGGCCTGAGTCCTAATGAAGCCAAATAGTTTTATTTTCACTGAACAAGTGATAAAACCAAAGGAAGCAAGTTGCATAAACGCTGACACTTCTTGATACGTTTTCGTACACCTTTCTCAGATGCAAATACCCTCTGTCTGCGAACCTTTGCATTGGTTTTGGTGTAGTTCCAGTTTGCTTTTCATCTCATATTGTTTTTTGTACTGTACTCCATTAGCTATAGAGGGTTATCAGGAAAGCTAAGCCATGTTTTTCTTATAACTGAATGAATAGAGTGAGCATCAAGAATGTCTCTGAATCCTTAATGCAGGCCAGATTTCAAAATATGTTAGTTTGGACTGTCTAACAAATTAATTTCCTCTGCAAATTATATTATGGCAGGATAAAAGCTCTTAGCCAATATAAGAAAGCCCTAAGGAGGGAAGAGAAGGCCATTCTTGCCAAAGAAAACCAGCGTGTCAATTGTTGCCTTCCATGTTGACACATATTATATTTCTTTGGAGTGTTATCGTTTAATAAATCAGTTGTTGAAATTAATTATTTTTGTTTGAAACTGTGGAACTGAAAGCACCTTACTTCTCATGGCCAGTGCCGTACCTGCTTTGGACAAATGCACATAGAGCTCAAGTATATCTTTATGCATCCCCTTCAGGGTAGAGTATCGAAGGCCATTCACCCAAATGTTGCCAACAGCAAAAGTGTACTCTTACTTGGAGTTAAGTAAACTAGGTGTTCTTATCACATCTCACATAGTTGTGATCTCGAATTCAGTTTCAAAAACTGCTCAGCTGAGTGCCATACTAATCTGAGCTAGTAGGTAACACAGGCACACAGCAAACCACTGACATTTTCAAACTCCTCCATACACACATACATGGTCAGATAAACATGCACATACAGATAGCTGCAGACAGATTCTCATGCACACACACACACACACACACACACACACACACACACACACACACACACACACACACACACACACACACACACACACACACACACACACACACACTCATGCACACAGACACATGTGCATGCGTATACACATACACAAACCAACACACACACACACATACATGCACATGCAGACAAACACAGATGCGCATGCATGCATACACAAACACACACTCACACACACACACACACACACACACACACACACACACACACACACACACATAAATACACCAACAACACGCATACTGCTTTTTCCCCAGCTGTTACTGGACAGGGGAAGCTAATTATTGCTATAGATCATGGCTAACTTCTTCCTAGTTTCCCCTGTCTGGTAACAGAGGCCACATACAGACATTCAAATACTTCTGAACACACATACAAGGATACACAGACACATACAGAAAAGCACAAAGACAGACCAATAAACGAGTCAATGCTAACACACATTGTGTCTGCAATAAAGGTGGACAAGCCTGCTATTTTTGAAGAGTCAAGCCAGAGCCAAGCCAAGGGTCTAGCTTGGCTCTTACAACCCACTAACAGCCGAGCCAGAATAGACAACTGGACAGTAGCTCAGATAAAAATAACTTGTGTGTGGAAGTTCAGGAGCAAATTATTTAATTAGAAAATTATAGTTAGAGCCAAATAGACAATGGCATTGCCAGCACTCACTGAAATGAATGCTGACAATATGCTGATTACACTTCCTAACAGCTTACAACCAGCCACCCCATTCACCATGCGCAAGTTAAAGGTCTGCTGACAATGAAAAGCAGGAAATAAATGATTATAACCACAGCACAGAAGTACTGCACTTTGTATGCTGGAACAGAAATGTTATCCTGGCAGGCAGAAAGACATTTATTTTTTACCTTATGCTGTAATGATAATTTAGTGCACAGCAGCTTCACCACACTTATCAAGAAATGGTCAAATAGCCCCAAGGTGAAAACTAGATAACCTGCCTAAATGGAGCAACAAAACCTGTGTGAAATGTTGCATTTTGTTAGGTTTGTGTAAGAAATAATGTTTCAGTTCCCTTAAGGCTGGCCACAATAATATTAGTAACAAACAGTATTCTTAATAATCTAAATATTTAGGTGCAAAAAATACACTGTCCCAGTGGACTGTGCCCCTTCTAAAAAGGTACACCCCTCTCTGACTGTGAAGTTGCTACAAAATATAATACTGGCAAACTTTGCTCTCTGATAGATACTGCCCTCCAATAAACCATATCAATCACACCTCTGCCCTTTCTTCTCACGGATTTATGCCACCAAAATGATAGTCCCTTACTTTACACTAATTTCTTGCTGAGAAAAGAATCAAAAATAAAGAACTACAGTAAAATGTCGCTGTTTCACCTTGGCATTGATAAACATGTGCACAACTGCTCCAGCAAGTCAGAACACTTTTTCAGCTAGCAGTGATTATGTGATGACCTTGTACTTTCGTGCACAGGATGCCTCCTCACTCCTTCCCCCCAAAAAGCCCAGTTCTGTGCTCATATCTGATGCTTGATGTTGAGGAAAGTGTAAGAAAAAAGAAACAATTACTGCAATAACATAGTAATTTCAACACTTTCCTCTTGAACACATATACTCACCCCCAAACATACACTAAGGACCTCTCAGAGGTTCACATCAATGAGCTAAAATCAGGGACAACTGAGAGACTGGAGCTTACATCAGTAAAAAAACAATGACACACAAAACAATTCTGCCCATGCTGTGCTTAGCATAGGTAATACTTTCCAAACTCTTTTGACCTCTTTCTGTCACTGAAACAGAATCCTCTCCATCTGTGAAAGAATGCAAGAACTCTGAATCAAGGAAATAATGCATCCTCATCCTAAAAATGAGCTGCAAATCCTTTTAAAAAAGAACTGTCCAACTAAAATGACTTGCAATAGTCCTTTCTCATGAAAAAATGTTTATGGCTTCTCCATTTTTACCACTGTGGTAGGGTTCTTTTTTTGGAATAAACTCTTGGCTGCACGTGTAAGGGCCCCACGGCCATTAGCATAGTAACCTCCTATGATCCTATGTGGCATGTGGCATCACCCTCTCTGGTATTCCAGCCATCCACCATGCTTGGATACACAGACCAGACCTAATAAAAAGCATTCACAGCCTGCAGATCTAGTTTGAATTAATAGTTCATGAGTCAGCAGTTATTAAAAAAAAAAAAACTTGCATTTGTGGCTTGGCTCTTTCTCAGCACACACAGATACACACATAGACACACAATTAGCAGTCATGCACATATACTCACATAACTTACTCGCACACTGTCCCTGTACCCCAACCTCACATAAACAACAGACATACAGTGTTGTAGCCAGACCATCAAGCCACATTTCACTGCAATACAGGCCTGGATCAGAACATTGTGCAGGGTGAGGCTGTCCCACTTCAACCTACATGGATTCTCTCCGCACAGAAATGCATAGGTGGACACAGCTAATATTCTATGCACTGCTCTGTTTGGAAACTGCCAAGCATAGATTTGTTCAAATTGCCATAGCTGTAAAGCAGTGCACTGGAATGTTAATCAGTTTCATTAGCATATACAACATACCCCACTACCTCATTCAAAAATGGCACTGAAGCTCTTGTTGCTCACTACAATATAAATCAGGACACTAGAGCATAAATTACAACAGTCATGCCCAGTAAGCACAGCAATTTTGGTGTTTTACATATTAGATAAGTTGTCTATGAATCCCACGCAAATGTTCTTTAAATAGTGGCACTACCATAACTAGTAGCTAGTATCACCACAATAACTCCAGTCACACGAGAATGCAACCAAACCTTTTGAACTAAGACAAAATCCAGCCATGGTGCTAACAATGCAATAAACTTCACTTGTATTATTTAGAAAATATCAATGATACATACCTTTCAGCTGTCAAGACTTTTGCAGAATGTCCAGATTTTTGACTCATATTCTGGTCTTTTCCTCATAAAACTTCCTAACTACTGTTCTTGTTTCATCAAAAATGTGATAATGCAGTCTTTGATACTGCAGTTTAAAACTTTTACATAGTACAGGTTTCTAAAACTTAAGCATTGTACAGTTTGCATATCTAACTACTTCCATTCTACACTTTAAAACTCAATAAAAGTTGCTATTCCTTCTAAAATAGTTGCACGGTGACATGACATGACAACTTATTCTCATTATTAAACAATTTGAGCCCCAATAATGGCATTATTGTTCCTTTTATGAAAAAAGTAAATTTCAGTTTTGCTAGTGGGTTGCAATGGGAATATAGTGCCAGCAGCTCTGTTTGCTACATATTATAATACTGTTCTTAACTCAGACGTAACACAATATGGGTAAGTGACAACTTATTGAATACTGGTATGCTGATAGTCATAATTTTGAATACAAAATACTGATATTGCGGAATGCTGAAACTTTACAATGTTGAACTCACAATACCTACTAATGACATATATGCACACTATGCCAGAATACAGCTAGTCAACAAACAATATCACTCACCTTTTATTGAAACTCAGAAATGAGTAGTAACATAGATCCTATGGGGGGGGGTCTAGTCCAGCTCTCTGGATACATGAGGGACAGTAGGTATTTTGATTTCAGCATTTTGACATTTCAATATTGTACATTCAGTCTTATAATATTGAGTATAGTGCTTTTCAGTAAATTGACATGGACCCAAACAATCTATGTAATATTAATAAGTATTAATAACATCGGTGAACTACCATTGTTCTCATCCTGTTACCGCACTGTGCTGCTGTAGTCCATTGCATTTTTACCTGTTCTGTTTAAATGTACTAATAGAGGTGTTTGTTTTCAAATGTGTTTACCTTTGCAAGTTTTGTTGAGTCAGTTTTGTTTTGCATAACAAGCAATTTAGTTATTTTAATAATATTAAAAATAATACTTTTATTATTTTATTATTTGTTTTATTTTTAGTTAGATCTGTTCTTCATGATAGAGCGCTGATCCACACAGATTAATTTCAAGCTTAGTCTATGTGTAAAACCACATTACAATGATAGCAGTACAAATTAAATTAAAATAATAAGGTAGTTTGATTTACAGCTGAAAAGAAGGAAGTCAGCATTCCAGAGGCAGAAATGCAAATACAAATGATTCTGAACATGCCTTCAGTCTTAACCACTTTGTTATGTGTTTAAGACAAGGACATCAAGAAATTCATCACAAGAGTAAAGGGTTGTGATCAAGGAAAACTGATCATATTTCTTTGTAGTATATGTAGCTTAAGCTGCTTCCATGTAGTACAATATTTAAAGAAAAAGTATGCAAATGTGTTATAGTTTGGAAAGTTGTGACATGACACAAAGAGAATGACCACCATAGAGGAGTGTCAGGAAGAACAAAAAGCTTTAAAAAAATGCAGATACCGGGACAAAAGTGTTTAATTTGTGGAATAAAATAGTGTGTTGAGTACCTTTCAGCTCCCAGTTTCTAATATTCTTATACTACAAGTGCAGTGAAGAGTAAATAATTGCATTGCATATGTCTATACATAAATATAATTTAGTTTTAGTTTAGTTTAGAATAACAAAGGTCAGCATTTATTTAATTAGAGAATGCACATATTATCATTGCCCTATGATAAAAATATGTATTTCAATTTTGTTAGAAAGTTCCAAAAAGAATACGGCATTACTACTTTCAATGAGTGGTGCAACAGGCAACTTCTTTGGTGTAGAAGGCTGTAGGTTCTATTCCTACACCAGGTAAATTAACTGTGACACTGCAGTACATCTTAAATGGGTACTGCACTCCTGAGTTTGTCGTCCTTCGGTTGAGACATTAAATCAAGGCCTCTTCTGCATGAGTTGTTGGTGGCTCTGGTGGATGAACAGGATTCTACGACACCTATCGAAAAGAGTAGGGGAAGTTCTCTGGTCCCTGACCAAATTTCCTCTAGTAGTATAAATACTAATTCGGGTGTCCCCAGAAAAGAGACCACTGTTCTATTGGCACTAACCCAGTCAGCAAAGGCAAATAAAAATAAAATTCATTGCCAACTATATTATTTTTCATACTGTGATAAAAACAAATGTTATCTCAAGTTTGTAACATGATGGTTTCAATGAGACTCTAGCACAAATATTTCTATTCATTCTACAGTATATACTTCTATTTAAATACACTGCATTCATAAAACACATTCAACAATACTGCACAAATTAATTTGTCTGAATATGGCAGTACTATTGTCATTCATTCATTCTATTACTTGTACAGTATTTAGTTCAAGTATGGCACAATGGAAAAGAAATGAAAAGTATTCACTAAAACATTAATATGGTACTATGCACTATTCTACTATGCAGCAGGTAACACTTTGTTACAAAGCTTTTATTAGTACAGTTTTTTTCCTGTAAAAAACTTATTCCACTTTTCTTAAATAGTTATAGTAAAAGCATCAGTAATGCACTTCATTTGCATTACTTAACATATATTACTATTTTTTTTTGTAATGTGATTTTTATTACAATTTTCAATATACAAATACAGATACAAATATAAGAAAATCAGACAGTTAATAATAAAAAAATAAAAGACAAAAGGAATTGCATTCACTAGCATTGCCTGCTTGTTGTCAGATACAATCAACACAGACTGCAAGAAGAATTATTAACATTTGCTAAGCAATTGCTTATAATTTAACAAGGGACCATAAGAGGGAGTATTTGCAATTGCACATAATGAGTTAACACTTATATGAATATGTACCCGTATAATTAAAACTAATTTTAACTAACAATATACAATATATACACTTGATTGTCACTAAAGAGAATTTATCAACATAAAGAAAGTTGAGTATTACTACTGCCAATAGAGGTAGGTTTGTGATGATTAGATTTTTACCATAACCTTAAGTGGAATTGTTGGAGATTGACAACCTCGACTTGTAAATTAAAAACAAGTGTGTTACAAACTAAGAGGGAAACAGTTCAAGTGAGGGGGAGATAAAGACAAAAAAATGAATTAAAGGTTAGGGAGAATCTAATTTAGAACTTCTATAAGGTTACTCCAGTATTTTTGGAAGTATTTTCTTTTCTGTTTGCTTATTGTACTTAGTTTGCTTGCCATAACATACTTGGTAGCCATAGATTTAAACTCCTTCCAAGATGTTTTGGATGTATCAAGCCAGTTAAGTGTAATATAGGTTTTGAGTAATGCATAAGTGTTACAATTATATGTTTAGACTCAAAGTTATAGGAACTAGGAAATATATTCAAGATTGCCAATTCCCAGGAGAGGGTTGACTTCATATATCCCATTTTCACAAGTCATGCTCTCAAGGAGCACCACAATTTGTAGACGTTTTTACAGGACCAAAATATATGAATGGTGTCAGCTATTGAATTAGGACAAGTTGGGCAGAGAGGTGAAATGTTTGGATTAATTTTACTCAGGAATAGAGGCATATGATAGCCATTATTGTTTATCATAAGCTGAGTATATATTAATTTTTTGAAGGGGGTTAGTTTTATTGTTATGTCAATCGCCTCATGTTTTTGGTCAAGTATTATTTCTTTGTTTTGGCTTTCCCAGTACTTGGAGTATAGAATTTTGTCTTGATATTTTATTTTTGTTATTAATCTATAGGTGTTTGAAAGCATTTTAGACCTTAATAGAAGCTGAGTTATTAATCGCTGATAGATCTGAAACTCTAAAGGCGTGACTGTGATCTTATCTGTAATCAAGGTTATTAGGTATAATAGCTGTTTGACAATTGTATAGTATTTTTTGTTGACTGCCAATGATGCTCTAATAGATTCAAAAGGAAGATCTTTGATTTTATAGAAGTCCCAGACTATACAATTCTTGATAAGAGGGAATTCAACTAGATTTAGCATTTTATTGTTTAATTTAAAGTTAGGATTTAAGTGAATAGGTTGAGCCATTGTTAAGGAATTTTTCAAATCAAGAGATGTTATAAGCTTTTGAAACACTATAATATTTTTTATTAATGTAGGGTGAATCTTAAAGTCTTTGAGAGTTTTGAAATTAAGGAAAATGGTTACTTTAGGATTGACTTTGGAAGCTATTAGGTGTGAATGGTAGATTTATATCCATAGGGGATTCCAATCTTTGTTTAAAGGATGGTAGTTGGTTATGTGTATAATACGACTGTCATTTATTATATGGTAGTATGTTAGAAAATCAGGTAGGAAAAGGCCTCCTTTTTCTTTGGGAAGGGTTAGTTTAGTATAGCTAATTCTAGTGTTTTGGGGAACCATATAAATTTTCCTAGTGTAGTATTCAATTTCGAAAAGAAACTGTTTGGAATGTTCTGGTTAAGGGCATAGAGATGGAATAAAATTTTGGGGAGAATATTCATTTTTATAATATATGTCTTTGAGAGGAGAGAGAGATTCAGATTTTTCCATCTTGAGAGGTCTTCCACGACTTTAGACCACGTTTTATACAAATTATTTTTAATTAGTTCCTTTTGGGGATAAGTAAATGTTATGCTCAAATATATGAGTGAATAATTAACTTTGATCTTTGTTTCGGGTATGAAAAATTCTTTATGTCTGAGAGGGTTTAGTGGATATATTATTGATTTATTTGGGTTGATGGCATAATTTGAAATTTGTGAGAACTTATCAATGGCACTTAGGATTTTTTCAAGGTGGGTTGAGGGAAATTCAAAGTAAATATTTAAATCATCTGCAAAGGCAGTATATTTCACTAGAACTTTGGAGATGTAAACCGAATGATGAAATGTTTTTGACTTAGTTTTAACAGGAGGACTTCGAGATAGAGATTAAATAAGTAAGGTGAAAGCGGACAGCCCTGCCTTTTACCATTAGTTATTTTAATTGGATTTGAATTCTTTTTGTTTATGTTTAGTGTGGTGGATGCCTTCTTATAAAGAATTGCAACCATATTGATGTATTCATCAGGGATTGCAAAATGTTTCATAATTTTGAAAAGAAAATGTAAATTTACCCTGTCAAATGCTTTTTGAGCAGCTAGAGAGAGTGCATATTTGGATGACTTGTCGTTCATTGTCATACTGGATATGGCTTCAATGGTCAGAGTATTGTCCCATACATGTCTATTATTCATGAATCCTAATTGGTCATGTGATATAATGTGTGGTAGTATATTTTTAATCTATGTACTAGAGCTGAAGATAAATTTTTTATGTCAAGATTATTTAAAGCAATTGGACGGTAGTCATTTGTGTTGAAGTTAATGTCATTGGATTTTTGTATAAATATTGTCCTGGAATTATTAATGTATAAGTCAGATATGCCAAATTGAATTATATAATTGTAGACTTTGAGAAGGAGGGGAGCCAAGAGTTGCTTGAAGGACTTATGAAATTCTGAAACATAACCATCTGGGCCTGGAGCTTTGCCTGGTTTCAGTTTGTTTATGACTAAGAGAATTTCATCAATGGATATAGGTGCCTTTAGTGATTGCTTATGAGCATCATTTATTGTTGGAAATTGTAAGTCATCTAAGAAATGATCAGTAAAGATCTCCCCATCGATTGAGTGGGGTCCATAAATTTCTTCATACACCCCTTCAAAAATCTGTATGATTTCCTTGTCTGTGAAAAAGGACTTACCATTATGGTTAATTTGTTTTATTCTAGTAGGTGGGGGTTTGATATTTATTATCCTGGCCAGGAGTCTAAAGGGAGTTTGAGCCCATTCAGCGTATCTATGAATAAGTCCGATCTCCGTAAGAGAGCATTGTTTTAGGTGTACTTCGTGTAGTTGTTTTTGCAGGGAGATCATCTTTTTTTCAACATCTATAGAGAACTTAGTTTGCAGTTCTGATTCTAGTCTTTTAAGTTCGAGTTCTATTGCCAAAGTATGCGATTTGAGTTGTTTTTTAATTAGAAATGCTTTTTGGATAAGGATACCTCTGAGGGTGGCTTTAGCTTCAGCCCACCGGATGTCAAGGGGAATATCTGAATTGTCAAAAGAATTTGCTGTGTGTGATAGGAATTCTTGGATTTCTTGATAGACAATCTTGTTATTTAGGAGATTAGAGTTAAATGACCAGTTTGAAGGTATGTATTTATCAGGGTTAGGTCTATAATTATTTATGTTAAGATTAATTTTGGCATGGTCAGAAAGAGTTCTAGGGTCACTACTATATGCTATTTCATAAGCTGAAAAGAGTGTTGAGATTAAAAAAAAATCGATCCTAGACCAGGATTTATGATATGCTGAGAAAAATGTATACCTACTGACTGAAGGGTCTTTTATGAAAGATTCAAATGGATCAAACAGATTAAAATCATCTATTATATCAGCTAGGAGGTTGGTAAGAACTATAGATTGTTTGTTAGCTTTACATGTCCTGCCCAGTTCAGGTCTGTCAGTCATGTTCCAGTCCCCACCTGGAATCAGTAGATGGTTATGGAAATTTTCAAGGAGTGAGTAGATTTCATATAAGAAAGAGGACTGATATAAGCTAGGTCCATAGACATTTAATATAAGGATTTCTTTATTGCAGAATGGAATAGAGCATATTAGGTAACAGCACCTTCCAGTAGGGTCCCAACCACTAGCTATTAATGAGCCTTTAAAAGAATTTTATGGCTACCCCTTTGGAATCCATGCAGTTCCCATGCAGCTATTATTTGTTTGATCCATTTCTTTTTGGTATCCTTTTCCCAATGACCCTTTGTCATGTGAGTTTCTTGAATAAGAGTTATTTCGAAAGTAGATTTGTGAATTAGATGTAGTACCAGTTTTTTTTATTATTATTTTGTAAACCTTTAATATTCCATGAATCTATCGAGACCATAAGGAAGTTATTTTGGTGGTTTGTCAGACAATGCTAAAGTTAGATAGCATAAAGTGAGAAGGGGTGACTGAGTTATATAGGGATACATAACAAAGGTGGTAGTAGCTAGAATTGCTTTTAGATAGATCAAATATGTAGTAACAATAAAATATAGTGACAACCCCCCCCTTTCAGACCTCCCCCGTGCTTAACCACACCCTACTACTATCTGAAAGAGATACAAGAAAACTATTTACAAATGTAACTATTATACAAAAATTTTCTATCGTTCCAAAATCCAACTGACTACACACACAAACCTTCCTGCTCTAAATTAACATTAACTAATTCACTCATTAGCATAAATTATGAGCCATCACATAAATAAGCTCAACAGGAGGAAATAACAAAAACCTCTTTACCTCTTGATAATGTATTTTAAAGAGAATTTTAAAGGCAGTCATAGCAAGTAGTATAATATTAATTATTTCCAATATCCAGTAGATGAGGTCTGAAATGAAGGCATTCATTAGACAAGCGTAGCATTCTGATTCCAGATTATACCTTTAATCATTTTACTTGCATTAGTTGCTGGATACTATTATAACTTGATGGTTTTAGATACCAGAAGGTACTAAGTGAGGATGAGACCATAAGTTGAATATATACTGATGTTATGTTGAACAAATTTGGAATAGCTTTGAAATTTGTAACATACATTATGACCTTTCTGCTAACACCAGCTATTGTAACAAGTCCCATTGTGTGGTTTCTAGGGACAGAAAGAACAACATAAACAGTCTATAGTGATCGTGGAGGTTCCAATGTTACTCTTTGCCCAACATTTCGTAACCTTTACCCATTATAATTTGGCCTTTCTTATGAGCCACGCAAAGGTTGTACAGTGTCACCTAAAGCAGAAGGACAGCCCATTTTTTTTATACTTTCATGTAGCTATCGTTTAAGTTTGAGTGGAGATTGACACAAATATACTGTTCCTTTATAAATGTAACTAGGCCAGGATGGGCATGTGTGAATCCGTCTGAAAGCAAGTACACCTGAATGGACGCTCTTGTGCAAATGTGTAGCTAAGTCTCTGAACTCATGTATGTATATGTATATATATGTAAACAGCTAGTTGTAAAACCAAATATACATACCTAAATACAACCACAACATTAAAATAGCATAAGTATGTAGGTAAGGTAGGATGATTGAGGATTATGGATGTGTCACTGCTAACCATGGTATAGGGACAAAATCATAAGTTTATTACACACCATTTATTTGAAATTGGAGTTGCATCAGACCTAACAGTTTTAAATAGGAGATACAGGTACCCTATTGAAGACAATAATTAGGGCAGTTACCGCAGGAGAAAAGACTATTGCAACCTCCAGCTGATGAATGAAAAGTATTTGGTTCGTACAGTCTGTCTGATAGAGTGTTAATCCAACTAATAAGGTTTTTTATTGTTCTGCCCCATATAAAAGTAAATTGACATACAACCTTAAGTGCAAGCAAAATTCCCTTATTTGTGGGGAAGATAAATCAAATAGGTTGGAATTGTAGATACCTCACTACAGAAATACATTGCAGCACTAGAGTAATGTATATATATATATATATATATATATATATATATATATATATATATATATTTTTTTTTTTTTTTTTCACACCTTATCTTATTCTCCTTCTCTTCCTCCCCCCCCCTCCCTCCTCCCCTACCCAGATACCATTTGTGCATATAACAAGTAGGCGTCTGTCTCAAAGTGTAAGACAACACAGGTACTAGCTCCATATATCTAACAGCTTAGGTGTAATGAAAAAAAATGTAAACACAAGAAGTAGAGATTTTTTTCTTTTTTGCCCAGCTTTCCTCTGACCTTCTACTTCCTTTATTCTTCCCTCTTCTCCACCCTCTTCTGGTTTTTGTATATTTTTTTCTTCCTTCCCTTGTACTTACATATGACGGTATTGCAGACAGGCGTTGACAGAGAGGGGACAAAAAGGCTCATAAACTACACATGTTACGTCACAGTAATGAAAGATCTGCAGGTCAGTTCGATACCAGAAGAGAGCATCCACTACTTATTACAAGAAGTAAATAACTAAAGTATATATTAAAAGGTAGATAAGGTAAATCTTAAGCAACCTACATACTATACATTTACAAGAACATGAGCAAGCACCTAAGCAACTTACATAAAGTACATTACAAGTACAAAGGGAAGAAATAGAGAGAGAAAAAAACCCTTATAAAGTCAATTCCTTGGCAATGATGATAAATAATTATCTTCTTCTAGATAGGCATTTTGTAAGTCTATCTATAAAGCTGGGTGGAAACGGCCGTTGATTTCTACTTACAGTAGTTGATTCAGGAGTTCAACTGAGGAATTGGAGGCACACATACAATCCTTAGGCTTGTGCTGAATGTTGTAGATTGGATTCGTTGTCGGGGATGCATCAGAGTGGCTTAATACGCGCAACCATCCATCTTCCTCTTTCTATCTTCCTATTATCCCTCTTTTCCTCCATTTTAAGTTGAGATCTCCGCTATTTCTTGTTCAAGGGACCCAGGAAGGAAGGCGGAGTCGGACTTTGATGACGTTGCGCGCATAGCGTGTTTTTGAACTATGATCTCAGTTGGCAGTACTTCTTTCTGGAGGAGAGGCCAGCAGGTTATTCTTGCAGGTCAGAAGTCACTAAACGGCCAGTAGTAACGGTTTTCCGGCCTGTCCATCGAATGTTGAGATGGAAGGGAGAAGAGAAAAAAGAAGGAAGGGAAAAAAAAACGAAAGAGGATTTTATCTAAGTCTCTAGGCTGAAGGAGTGCTTATATCTCTGTATTCTATCCATTTGGGGTTAAACCAGAATCTGTAAATTTGAAGCATGTAAGTATATCTTTGCCTGTATATAATGATGTTAGTCATTTTAAACTATGCTTAACCGGAGGTCATTGGCACTTCACCAAAAGCTGTAAGGAATGTAGATTTCACATCTTGAAGGTTTTTAATATAGTATGTGGCACTTTTATGCTGAAAACAAAGAGTTGCTGGGTATTTCATCTGGAATTTTATGTTTTTGTTTATTAGGAACTTGCAGAAAGGTGAGAGAGTTTGTCTAACTTTCTTTATGGGGAGTGGTAGATCCTGGGCAATTGTGATTTTTTTTCCTCTCCATGTTATAGACTTCTTCTTTTTTGCAGATAGTAAAATTGACTGAGCATGTGAAGCATTCAATAATCTTGTGTAGACTTGTCTAGGTGTATCTGGAGTTTGTGACTTTCTCAGAGCTCGATGTATTCTCTCAATTGTGAATGCCTGTGAAAGATCTTTATTATCTGTGAAAAGTTAAAATATTTCATTTGCAATGATGGGGAGTTGTGGTTGTTCAAACTTCGCCAGTATACCACTAATCAGCACATTGTTACGTCTTGCCCTTGCCTCAAGATCTGTTATTTTTTGTTGCATGACTTTTATAGATGCTTCATTTGTAGAAATGATTGTATTTTTTGTATTTTTATCTCGTTACCCATGATCTTCGCTTCATTCTGGTCCAGTCTAGAAATAATTTGTTCCAGATTGTTTCCAAATGAAGTTAGCTTTAAGGAAAATGCCTGAATTTCAGACTGAAGTGGAGATAATGCTGCTTTGAGATCTTCCATATAAAATGGTTGCTCAGCTTTAATTTTCTGGGTTTGCTTAGGAGCTTCAGGCTCAATTTTAGCTGTTTTTTTTGTCTTTTCGTAGATATTTCTTTTTCTGGAGATGATATTAGTGACAGTCTAGTCTTCGAGGATTGCGATTCCATTTGTTCCATCTTGATAGGATTTTTTGTTTATTTGCTTATGTAGAATCCTTGCAATGCTGTCAGGCCTGAGCACATGTGGCTGAGTATGCCACAACACCACTGCTGGAAAAAGAGGTCAATTAACCTTACAGTACACTTATTCCAGGAAATTTTTCGAAGGGTAAGCTCAATTTAGTTAACTCTCTTTTGTAAGAAACTTTTTAGTAATTCTGGGTGCAGCAACAGCAGATGATTTAAGTAGATTGACTGGTAGTAATCAGAGCACATAGAAGTTAGTGTTTCCTAGTTAGCGGCCATCTTGGAAAGTCCATATCACTATTTTTTAAATACACTAGACAATTCTTCTCATTTATGCAATATGCATTGCTATTTAAATTGTTTGTGTCGTAATTCAAAACACTTATTTCACTCTTGTAACATGGTTGCTATAAAAACACAGTGGCACTATGTTCATGTATTGTGTAGTGTGTGGCTCTACTTAAATATACCACATTCCTGAAACACCTTAACAGTGCTACACAAATGATACTTTTAATACATTACTACTGTGCTAGCCCATTATTCATTTTTCTCCATCCAAAATATACAGTCATGCTATTCGATTACACTGTAATATTAAGTGAGAACCTAGCAAAATTCCAAGACCCTTAAACCCTGAGAACACTTCTACGTATGCAGAACTGTTCAGAGGAACCCTGTGCAAGCATGTTAATAGCTGCATAGAGGCAGCTGTATTCACCAGGAAGAAGTATAGAACTAACTCAAAAACAAGCCACCCTGGTGGAATCACAAAATTAATCATCTCTATAACAGGAGGAAGAAAATCATGGCAAATATTAGGAGGTGCAGCACTCAGCAGGTAAAGGTGCTCTCTTCAAACTAAACAAACAACTCAGAGGACAAATAAAGTCTACTAAAGCCAATTTTGAGGTACGTTTGGCCTTCCAGGCCAAGGACATTTACAAACCATTCTTTAGCTATGTCTGCAACCTCAAAAGCAATACATAGTTGTGTGCAGAGCTCATTGTAAATGGAGCCACCTATACCGTGCCAGAAGACATAGCAAACCTCCTGGCTTATAAATTCACCTTCAACTTTACCCCTCTCTCCCCCTCAACCTTTGCTCAGGAAATATCATCAAATATAACTCCCCCTATTATCATTGCAGAACAGGTCCTTAATGCTCTCTCTAAGACCAAGAACACTGCATCAATGGGCCAAGATAATATTCCAGTATGACTTCTAAATAGGATGAAACATGACCTATCGGGGCCTCTGGAATTACTATTTAACTGCAGCCTCCAAACAGGCTTCATGCCTCATGAATGGAAAAAGGCAACAGTCATCCCTCTGCACAAAGGTGGGTCATCTACAGACCCTGGAAACTACAGACCCATAAGTCTCACTAGTCTTATATGTAAAGTCATGGAAAGAATTATCATGGAGATTATTAACAGAGATATAATCTAAATCTATCAATCAAGAAATTTAATCTAAACAAGACTGTACTTAATAGAATGTCAACCTGTTGTAATCACATTGCCAGGTTTGCCACTGGCCTGCCTTTTTGGACACACCACTGCATCAACCTTAACCAGCTTGGGTGGCTAGAACATCCCAGTCTAATCCAATATAACCTTCTGATTATGGCTAATAAAATCCCCTATAATCCAGATAATACACCGTCACTTAAAAATATTATCACCCCCTATAACAATCCGAGACTGCTTCGATCCTCAAACAGACTACTAATTCAGACAATCAAAATTAATAATGCAGCCTGTCATTCCCTCTTTGCAAACTCTGCAGGCAAAGCCTGGAACTCACTTCCAGCTGATATTACTTTGCTCTCCTCCCTAGGCCAATTTAAAACTAAACTCAAACAACATCTGGCACATAACTGACTCTGCCACTGCAACAAGCCTGGCTAACTCTCATCATGAATGTGAAAAATCTATTAATCAAACTACTTTTGAATTTTCCCCCTGATTGTCACCAGGAAGTAACTCTAAACTGTTGAACTTGTCTATTCATGTATGCTTATGTATTCTTTGTCAATACCATATTTGTATTATGTTTTCATTGTAACTGTTTACCTTGGAGCCTTTCTCCCTGGTCCTCTGCTGAAAATGGACATGAATCCAGTCGGACTACACCGGTCAACAAATGTAAAATAAAATAAAATAATAAAGCTCCAGACATGGGACCCAACCCAGTTTGGATTTTTCGAGGGCAGATCATACCTACTCAATCTGGTGGACTTCTTTGAGAAGGTCACCAAAGCAAGGAATGAGGGCAAAATTTTTCACACTGCCTACCTTGATGTGGCCAAGGCATTTGACACATTACCCCACTTGAGCATTGTTGACAAACTCAAGAGGTTAGGTACAAACCCATATGTCACCTGGTGGATAGCCAACTGGCTCACAGATAGGACTCAGGAAGTTAGAATTGGGGAGTCCACCTCTAAAAAGAGGCCAGTCACAAGTGGAGTCCCTCAGGGATCAGTCCTTGGATGCTCTTTTTTTGCATTTACTTCTCAGAAGTCATGGCCAATGTCACTGGTCTCTGGCTAACTAAATTTGCAGATGATTGCAAATTAGGAGCTGTCATTATATCCCACACTGACACAAATGTGCTACAGGAGGGGTTGACACAGACAAAGGAGTGGTGTCACAGCCATGGACAAAAACTAAATTCCAAGGAATGCATAATAGTATCCTTTGGGAAGTCATCATTCTCTGGTAACTATCATATTGACAACACACCCCTTAGAGTTGATCCAGTAGTCAGGGACTTAGGGACACACATAGATAGTAATCTAGCCTTTGATCATCATGTGTCTACAGTGGAGAGGAAATCATTCTATGTTGCGCAACTTATAAACAAAGGTATGGCATCTAAGTCTAAGGAAGTCATTGTTCCACTGTATTCAGCATTCATCAGACCTACCATTGAGTACAATGCCACCCTTGGTATGTACCTAACCAGACATATCCAACAATTGGAATGTTCACAGAGTTTTCTCACTAAAAGAATACAGGGTGTAAGTAATATGTCCTATGCAGACCACCTCAAGGCCCCATCCCTGTATTCTATCTCCTACAGGCTTTTGAGGGGAGATCTATGTCTGGCGTACAGGGCATTGTCAGACCCCACTCGGATGGACCTCCTGCATATCCACAAAACAAGCAGCACCAGAATTACCTGCTCTAAAGACTTGAACCTTGCCTGTGATATAAATAGGACCTGCTGGAGAGACATGTATGTATCCCAGAGACTAACCCATCTATGGAACAGGCTCCCCATCCATGTGAAGCAGAGTTCCTCCCTAAACGAATTCAAGTGCAACTTGGACAATTGGATGGGAAAACAAAAGTTCACCCCTGTTTTGGCACCTATAAATGGTTCCTCTCCCAGGCCCATGCTTACCAAGGGTAACAGGACTTGTCAGAGATTTGTGGTGCATGGCCAGGCATAAAAAGGCCATTGTGGTCATTAGCCTAGTAAACACCTATGAACCTATATTCAGGTATGGCACATAGAAAATTATTCAGGGAAAACATATGCACTAGAAGTAATGGTCTTCCAATGAAGAAAAGTGGTTCCACTATGAATCTTGAAATTACATTTGAACACAAATAATGATAAAAAAAGATGTTTGCACTGGGACCAGCCCAGCCTGTACAACAAGACAAAATACCACCTACATTTATAATTTTGTAGTAACACAACTATGGAAAAAAAGTGAAAACTGTAAATAACAATTGTGAATCACTTTCACTGCTATAGTACAAATAGCACCAACAATGATTTTCTATTAACCCCTCAGTCAGCAGTTTCCAGCCATGGAAGTGTTTTCAGTGAGTCAGATCCTCACTAAAGCAGTGAAAGGGAACAAGAGAGTAAGGGGATAAAGCACCTCCACCATCATGTGTAGGTGATCTTGTAAATGAGGAAAGAAATTAATATACCAGAAATTATTCTGAATGGTACTATAAAAAAAGAACAGCAGTGTCAGAGACAGTAGTTGCAACACTAAAAGAAAATCTGAAATAATTTATAAGCAGTATCAAACATTTAAAGGATCTTACCAGTAATGCTAACAGTTACTCAGCAACTGAGAGTTTTTAGGACTGCAGAGAAGGTTCACTTAATGTATGGAACACTGGGAAAACTGCAAAAAAAAAAGCCTATGTCTCAACTTAAAGCAGGGGAGGGCATCCTATTACAAGTTCTTTGTGTACCCCAGAAGAAAACAGTAAAACAATAGCCTATCTCTGACAGGACCTCTCCATGTGACCAGGCAACACCAGAAACTCATTAGGTTGTTGAATACCTGGAACCACAGCCCAACATAAAAGTTATAGGAGAAAAAAAAAAAGGGAGCGAAGGTAACTATTTTCTTACTGCAGAATCTCTCCTTGGCAACAGGAAAATAAGCCACTTCCACACCTACATTTCCTTTAACTACTTTTTTCTGAAAAAGCCTGCCTGTTCATTCTAGATGGCTGAAGGATCCTGCCAAACATGCACAGCACACTTTATAAACATACTAAAAATAACAAAAAAACTGTAAGTGACCTTTGCAAGCATCTTAGTACTTCATTATTAATTATTCTATAATTTTCAAACAAAAAAAATGATTGCTAAAAGTTACAGTAATAGTACAAGGATTACTTATTTGTTAAATCATGTTTATTATCTGTGTTTGTCAATAACTATTCAAATAAATGCACCAAAAATTCCTACTGTGTTTTAGTTTAAAGATAGTTTATTTCTTCATTATATGACAATTGGTGAATAGACTGAGCATATTTTGTAATCCATAAAATACTATATTATATATTATCTGATATTACAATACATCTGTAAAATACTTAAGCAATAACCCACGGTTGGGTGTGGGTAATGCTGGATTTACCCGCTGTTGGTGTGCTTTGGTCACAAGGGTGAAGCCCGAGTGACCAAACAAAGGCAACAAAGATCTCTGTTCCTTTTTAAGTATCTTGCTATGTTAAACTCATTTAACATAGCGAGATATCTTTAAAAAAAGCAACCGAGAAAGGAAGATCTCCGTTGCTATTTTTTAAGCTATCTCGCTATGTTAAATGAGTTTAACATAGCGAGATTAAAGCAACGGAGATCTTCCTTTCTCTGTTGCTACCTCTGGACAAGAAAAAAAAATCAGGGGATATACTAACGGAAAAAGTCCAGGTGACCGGACATTTTTCCATTAGTATATTCTCAGATTTACAACGGGCACACTGGTTGAGCTGGCCAATCAGCGAGCTTGTTTTTGAATGTTTTGGGTCAGTCATAGGTTCATAGGTTCATAGGTAGGTATGAGGCTATTGGCCCTAGGGCCTATATAAGCCTAGCCAAACGGTACCCTGGCTTTTGCCACCCAAGAAAATTATTTTCCTGTGCCCCTGTCAAGCAAAGCCACAGAAGTGATTCCTGGGGTGAATTTCCTATCTCCCATCCAATCATCAAGATTTTTCTTGAAGAGTGCTAATGAGAAGCTTTGTTTGATATAGATAGGTAGTTTGTTCCAGAGTATGGGAAGTCTCTGGGACAGGAATCTATCCCTCCAGCATGTTCTGTTTATTGTGGTGACATGGTTTAGGTCCCTAGAGCGTGTAGCTCGGAGGGATTGGGATTTCTTTAAGTGGAGCATGTCCAATAGCTCTGGGTTTGACATAGCTTTGTATGTTAGGAACAGATCGCCTCTGAGTAAGTGATATGTGACAGAGTAAAGCAGGAGTTTTTTGAGACAGTCTGTATAGGGCATCTGTTTAAGGCCGGTAATCCTCTTTGTGAGGTATTTCTGCGGCCTTTCTAGTTGTTGTAGATGTCTTGTGAGGTACATACCAAAAGGGGCGTTGTACTCTATAATGGGTCTAATGAGTGATGTGTAGAGGGGAGCAATGACCTCTTTTTTCCTGGATGAGAAACCTTTTGTGATGAGGAGTGCCACGTAGTAGGATTTCCTGACTACTGTGGCAATGTGATTATCAAAGGAGAGACTACTATCCACCTGTGTCCCAAGGTCTCTTATCACACTTTCGGTGTTAAGTAGACTATCGCCTATGTGGTAGTTCATGGGTACAGAGTTTTTACCAAAAGGGGTGACAATGCACTTTTTGCCATTGAGCTTGAGGCCATGGCTTTGACACCAGGCATCTGTCTCAGTGAGGCCCTTTTGTAGGATGTCCACATCGTTAGAAGTTTTGATTATTGCTCCTAGTTTGCAGTCATCTGCGAACTTTGTTAGCCAAAGACCTTCTGTGTTAGCCTGTACTTCAGAGAAGTAGATACCAAACAGGAGAGGACCCAGGACTGAATCCTGTGATACTCCACTTGTCACTGGTCTGAAGTTGGATTTAGAGTCTGCTACTTTCACAGTGTGGGTTCTGTCAGTGAGCCAGTTGGCAACCCATCTTGTGACATAGGGATTTATACCTAGTTTAGTAGTTTATCTATAATTCTAGAGTGGGGGATGGTGTTGAAAGCCTTGGCGAGATCTAGATAGGCTGTGTGAACCACATTACCTTCATCTACGGCTTTGGTGACCGCTTCAAAGAAGTCTATCAGGTTTGGGAGACATGATCTGCCTTTTACAAACCTGAACTGGGCTGGGTAGAGTCCAGAGTTTGGAGATTACCAATGTCATTGTTTATAAGTTCCATGATGATATATTCCATAGCCTTGCAGACCAGGCTCATCAGGCTGATGGGGCAGTAGTTCCCAGGGTCCATGGTGGGTCACCCTTTGTGGACTGGGATAATCATTGCTGTGAGCCATTCAGTGGGTACAAAGCCTGAGGTGAGGCTATGATTGAACATGGTACTTAGGTGGGGTGCCAGTTCATTCTGTAGTTCATGTAGAACGCAGCCTGGGATGTTGTCAGGTCCCATGGATGCTGTGTTCTTGGCTTTGGAGAGTCTGTTTTTTACCTGTGCAGCCGTGATTACAGGAACTTTGCATTCTTCCGGTATAGAGATGGGTCGTTTAGGGGGGTGAGAAAGGGGTAAAGTTATCACTGAACATATCTGCCAGGATGTTGGCAATATCAGTTGGTTCTGTATATTTAGTGCCACTGTGCTATAACTCAGATCAGATCTGAGTGTTGCCTTTGAGATTCTTGACATAGCTATAGAATGCTTTGTGGTTGTCTTTAGAATCAGTGGCAATTTTGTTTTCGTAACTAGCTTTGGAGGAGTTTATGAGGGATCTCAGCTTCTTACTGAGGCTGACCACGGAGTTCCTCCAATCATGGAAGTTTACTCTTTTTTACAACAGTTTATTTCTTCTGTTGTAAAGTTTGTTTATGACAGGGGACCATCAGATTGGCTTCCTTTTTTTGGAGGATAGCATCTTGGTTCTGTTAGGGATTGCATGATCCATGCAATCATGCAAGTGCTTATAAAGTGCATATATATAGGATTCAGCAGTCGTACCTCTATTGTCCATCAGCATGGGTGTCGTGAAGTTTGCCACTTCTGTCTTAAGAAGCATGAAGTTGGCTTTGGAGAAATTTTTTACAGTGGTTTCCCTAATGGGGGGTGGAGGTGGGATGTGGATGTCTAGGGTGATTAGCTTGTGGTCAGATGTGACCAATGAGAAACTGACCTCTGGTGTGGAACACTGGTTGCCCATGTTGGTAATGACCAGGTCTAGGATATTGCTGCCCCTGGTGGGGGTGTGGATAAGTTAATCCAAGGCGTTGGAATTTATGAATTCCAGAAAACGTTGAGCACAAGAGTTGGTACATGAGTAGTTTTCCCAGTTAATGGTGGGGTAGTTGAAATCACCCATTATTAGGCTGTTAGGTTATACCCTAATATTTTCCAGTGTATCAAGAAATGAGAAGTGGGAATCCTGGGGCATGGTGGGGGATCTGTAGCAAGCTACAATTTGGATTGCGGTCTTGCCCAGCGTTAGTTGCACTTGGATAATCTCAGATGCATTATGCTAAGCAACTAGCCTGGAGGTGTGTATATCCTTAATGAATATGGACACACCTCCACCTTTAGTGTTTCGGTCCAGGTTAGTTGGCCAAAAGGTGTGGTATTAATTATAGCCTGGTAATGCAGGGGTGCTCTCTGGAGCCTTGAACCAGGTCTCTGTCACTGCACAGATGTCGATGTTCTCCATTTTAAGGAGTGCCTCGAGTGAGTGCATTTTGAGGTTTAGACTTCTAGCATTAAGTAGCACTACCTCTAAAGCTGTTAAACAGCAGCACCTATCCTCAGCAATCAATAAAGCACACATGAAAAGCAACACCTAAAACTATACATAACCCTATACCCATTAATCACCAAAGAACAAATATATGTGTGTGTGTGTGTGTGTGTGTGTGTGTGTGTGTGTGTGTGTGTGTGTGTGTGTGTGTGTGTGTGTGTGTGTGTGTGAGAGAGAGAGAGAGAGAGAGAGAGAGAGAGTATGAATCTGATGCTACAGCTATAAACTGATTTTGTTTTTACGGTACCCATCGCTATTTCTCTGAGCTCTTAAGTAGAGTATCAGCACTGCTAATTTAATGTCTTTTATTCACTTTTCAAACAGTATCTATTGTTGTTTTTCTGAACTATTAAGTTGATTATTGCCATGGCTCATCTAATTCTGTGCTATACTCACTTTTCAAACTGAAAACAAAAGTCAGAGAGTTTCAACCAGACCTTATGGAACTTAACCCAGCCCACATTTATAACAAATATTAGGCACATTTGCCCAGAGCTATTAACCATGTAATGGTAATTAGCAGTACCCTTTATAGTAGCAAACTTATAAAGCTAGTACTTAAGACTTTAACCTATGAAATAAAATGTATTTCCATGTAGCTAAGTTTAGGGCAGCTAGTTGGCATGTCAATCAGCAGTAATATCATAGCACTATATAACATGTAGCCTTAATCTTAGACAGCAATCAGGAGAGCCCTGTCAAACCAAGTCCCTACCCCATAATAGCCCAACTCTAAAACAGGTCCTAACAATGCAGGTTTTCAATTTTCTAATGTCTGTGATCAGCATGGTAGCTCTGGACATCCTCAAACAATGTAGCAATTGTCTCTTGTACTCAGACAACCTCTTAATCCTTAAAGAAACTAATACAGTATGTGAGAGATGTACATATTTAACTTACTAGGAGGCAAAAATCTTGCTTACAACAAGGTTGTCCAGAACACACCTACACACAATACATCCTTCGCAAATACCGCTCACCATGTACATAGACTTTCTTATATTGAGGCACATAAAAGAAAACTTACCAAACCTCAAAGACCTCTAAAGCTGTCAAGCAGCAGCACCTATCCTCAGCAATCAATAAAGCACACACAAAAAGCAACACTAACACCGTACATAATCCTATACCCATTAATCACCAAAGAACAAATTCCATAAGGCAAGCAAACACTTTACCATGTCCTCTTGTCATAGGTGTTTCTATTATACAACACAAAGATGCCCTTGTCATCCAGGCTGCAAAAGGAGAATGTAGTGGTTAGCTGTATATCTGGAGTTAGAATCTGCAGTATCACACACCCTCTCACATCATTGCACTACAGGTACTAGTCTGATTCTGTTATAGTCCATGTGGGTGTAAATGGCATGAAATATACCTCACTGGACTATATGAAAAGAAACATTATGGATCTCTCTGAATATGTGTCAAAGACAGGTACGTGACTTGCACTGAGCAGTATTCTACCTTCACCAAAGATGCTGCCACAGTATGAACTGAAAATGACTGATTTTAATAATTGGCTTAGAATATGGGCTCATTCCAGGGTAATATGATGTCTATCTGCATGGGAGAACATGGCAAATAGACCACATTGCTTTTCCAAGGATAATCTGCACCTGCCCCCCCCCCCCGGGATTTCGGATATTGACTAAAACTGTATCTACCCCTTAGACCATTTGACCAACATAGGAAAAAAAACTTCAAAGCAACCTTAAGATGTTACTGCTCAATGCTAAGATCCTAAGAAAGAATCTTCACACCCTACAAGCTTTTCTCACTCTGGAGAATGTAGACATCTGTGCTGTTACCAAGCCTTGGTTTAAAGCCACAGAAAGTACTCACACCAACAGCAGCACAGACAGGATCTAAAGCTGGAGGCGTCTTGATCTACATTAGCAACAAATAGAACACAAGGTTGGTTAAACAGGATGATGCCTTGGAGTTCATCCATGTCAAAGTCTTCATAGACAAGGTTCCTTACCTTGTCCTGGCCAGCTAAAGGACACCCTCGCTAAACCGTGTACCTCACATCTCTTACCTATACCTACTAGAGGTGCTCACCATCCAACTAAACTATCTATTCATGGGAGACTTTAACTACCCCTCTATAGAGTGGGAAACATATTCTGCCTCTAACTCACAGGCACAATGTTTACTAGAATTTATCAGCACAAACATCCCGGACCAGATGATGCATACTCCAACCAGAGGAACAAAATAATTGGACCTCATACTCACCAACATGGGAGAGTGTTGCCCCCTCCCCATGTCACATCCTCATTAGTGAGATCAAAACACAAAGCTGTCTCCCTCAAAATAAAAATCAACCAAGAAAACCCAACTGCACACATAACAGTTAGGAAATATTCTAAAACAAACTATATCCTGATAAGCAACAGTTAATAATTCAGGGATCTACCAAATGTTAAGAGAAGAGCTAACTTTGCAAATTATTACAGAAACCCTGTACATGCATGCAAAATCCTGGATTGAGGATGCCATCCCTACCAGAAGTAAGCGCAGATCTAACACCAAATACAAGCCCCACTGTGGAATCCTTACCTTAACAGGGTATATAACAAAACAAAAATAGGCATGGACAAAATCAGAAAGAACAAATCTCACACAGATAACAACTCTGAGTCAATGTGATGCCCGTGCACTTACCCAGTAATCAAGGAGTCTCAATACTCACCATTAACACCAGTAATAGGAGTGCATGTTGGGAAGATAGCAAGTAACACACAGTAAAGTATAATTTTCCTTAAGAGCACACAGAGATCACAGTCAATCTGGGGCTGGTTTCTCCCTTTCTCTCCAGATCCCCAATAAGACTCCTCACTAGCACAGCTATAGGATACAGATCTCAGCCTAGTGGTCAAGCCAAAACCTCCAGTACCCTCTCTGTCCAGCCATTGCTTCGTGTCCCTGTCCAAGTAGCTGACACACACACTTTAAGATTTGATTTAGATACAAACAGACACTTCTGGGGAAGGCTGGCACAGGTTCTCCAGCTGTGCCTCCTTTCTGCCCAGACTATAAGGTAGTATCAACTGCCACCAACCCCTAATATCTGCTACTATAAGGCCCTTACCAAAGGGTGTCCAATTTTACTGTGCAATATTATTATCCAATTAGTAAGTGACAAACAGCAGACTATTGGAGTGGCTTTGTACAGTATCACCAAATACATGCAATGCATTCTAAGAGCTTAAATTATCTCTACACAAAACAGCCACAGTTGGAAGGTTTAAAAATATTTAATAATAAATGATAAAAACACAAGACAGTACTTCTTACTTTAACACAATGACATAACAGAGTTCAGAAATCACAGGAAAAACAATAAAACAATAGTGTAGGATAGTCTGACAAATATAGAAACCAGCTAGTCTAATCTGGCTAAATTCCTGCCTAACTCTAAGAGAAATCACAGTTCTAAATACTACATTACTTACAAGACAGAATGCTGGTGAGTTGTTAACAGGTTCAGACAAAATCCAAAATACTCTCATCTTTCTCTCTGAGAAAGTCTTAAATTGATAACACAGTACTGCTGAGTCATTTCATATTATATCATTCTTAACAGTTCTCTGGTTCCCAGGCTAGCAGAAACTCAAAATTTACATTTCTTAGTAAATTTGCACCTGACCAGGAAGCCACAGCAATAAAAAACATTATACATTTAAAACCTTAGTAATTACCTCTTAAATCAAGACAATAGAAAGAATTCCTTAGTCCAGACATCCTGTCTCCGAGCTTTGAGATAAGTCATAAAATGCTTTACTTTATCAGCTTTCTTCCAGCAGAGTGCATCGTGGTTAAATTTTTTAAGCTCAGTACAACATATAGTTTAATCATAACATATAGTTCTCTTTACATTTGTAGAACAAGCCTGTAGATTGCATTAATATTTACAATGACATAGAATTATTTATAATATTCTATCTGGCTGGGCTGGCAGCCCCTCAGTTTTTCACACACACCCCCAAAGATCCCAAGCTAGTTTTCCAAGTGACCCTTGAGAAATGTTGCTTGAGAGGGTTATGTTTATCTGAGTATACCTTACCCCATTCCCTGTCTTGAGACCCCATCTGTGTTGCCATTATTAACCCCACTGTGGTGCTGCACTGACATATCATATGCTTGCAACCCTAGGCTCCATCTTAGCAACTTGGCATTTTGCTGGCTGGCTCAGTGTAACCATGTTAGGGGATTGTGATCTGTAACTATGGTGAATTTCTTTCCATACAGATAAGGCTGAATTTCTGCAGTGCCCACACTATCGCTTGACATTTCTTTTCTACAGCTGCATAGCATTCCTCCCTGGTTTGTAGCCTGCGACTGAGATAAACCAATGGGTGCTCTTCTCCCTCTAAAGAAATATGGCTAAGTACAGCGCCGACACCAGGGTTTGAAGCATCCACCTGCACAAAAAATTATTTGCTGTAATCTGGACTGGCTAACACAGGGGGTCATCCCAAAGTTTCTTTAAGCTTTTGGAATGCCTGCTCACATGCTGTGGTCCACACTACCTTATCTGGCCAGTTTTTCCTTGTCAGGTCTGTGAGGGGATCAGCTATGGTACTATAACTGGGGACAAACTTTCTGTAGTACCCTGCTACCCCTAAGAATGCCCTCACTTACTTTTTGGTAACAGGTGTAGACCAGGCTTGAATGGCTTCCACTTTGGTAGGTTCTGGCCTGATATTACCTCTCCCCACTCTATGTCCTGGGTAGGAGACCTCTGCCATACCCACCTGACATTTGCTGGGCTTAATGGTCAGCCCTGCTCTCTGTAGTCTGCCTAGCACCTCACTGACATGCTGGAGGTGCTTTTGCCATGAATGGCTGTAGATGGCAATATCATCTAGGTAAGCAAGGGCAAACCCTCCTGCTCCTACTAGGATATGAGCTACCAGCCTTTGGAAAGTCACTGGGGATTTTGCATCCCAAAGGGCATCTTTGTGAACTCATCCAAGCCAAAAGGAGTCACAAAGGCTGACCTCTCTCTAGCACTGGGAGTCAAGGGCACTTGCCAGTAATTCCTGGTAAGATCAGTGGTGGTACAATACTTAGCCCCATCCAGCTACTCTAGGGCATAATCTGTCCTAGGCATGAGGTAAGCATCTGACTCTGTGTGACTATTTAATTTCCTGTAGTCCACACAAAACATGGTGCTGCCATCCTTCTTTGGCACCAGCACCAATGGGGAGGCCCATGGACTGTTGGACTCTTGAATTACTCCTAGTTCCAATATTTCCTGTATCGCCTCTTTCAGAGACTGTTTGACTTTCTCATGCACCTTGCAAGGGGCCTGCCTAATAGGCCTTTGGGGACTTGTATCCACCTGGTGCTGTACCAGGTGGGTGCACCCTGGTTTCCCAGTGAACGTGCCCCCAAACTCCTGTAACATTGCTTGGATTTCTCTAACCTGGGTAGGAGATAGCTGCTGTGACATTGCTACCCCCTCCACAGAGGTGCCAGTCTGAGCCTCACTGAGGAGATCAGTCACCAGATCTCCCTCAGACTCCTCCTACAATCCACTGCAAATACTCAGCACAAGGGCCTCCCTATCATGTTAAGGTTTCATCATGTTAACATGGTACAATTTGTGCCCCTGCCTCCTGCCTAGCAGTTCCACCATGTAGGTAACATCACTGACCTTCCTTACCACTTTGTAGGGTCAATCCCAACCTGCTTGCAGCTGGTTGTGTCTGACAGGAATGAGAACAATTACCTGCTGCCCTATAGCATTCTCTCTAGCTCAAGCATTCCTGTCATACCAGACCTTTTTCTGTTGTTGGTCTTCTGCCAAGTTCTCCTGGGCCAAGCACATGAGTTCCCTGAGTCTTGTCCTGAGGTTTAGGACATATGCCGCAACACACTCCTTTTGAGATTCACACTCACCCTTCCACTCATCTCAAATTAAATCTAGAGGCCCCCTCACCCTATACTCACACAACAACTTAAAGGGTGAAAAACCTGTGGATTCCTGCGAACCTCTCTGTAATCAAACAACAGATGAGGCAAATATTTGTCCCACTCCCTCTTAACCTGGTCTGCAAATGTCCATAGCATGGACTTGTCTGTGGAGTTTAAACTTTTAACAAGACCATTAGTCATGGGATGGTAGGGGTGGTCTTCTGGTGCTTCACCCCACAATACTTCCACAGACAAGCCAGCAGGTCTGACATGAAATTGGCACCTCTGTTACTCAGTATTTCTTTTGGGAAATCTACCCTGCTGAAAATCTCTAACAAAGCATTTTCTACCTTTTCCGCCTTAATGGAGGACAAAGCTACTGCCTCAGGGTATCTTGTAGCATAATCTACTACCACTAGGATATACTTTTTCCCCTGTGAAATTTAGGGTACTCAGAGGCCCCACAATATCCATAGCTATCTTCTGATGCGGCTCCTCAATCACAGGCAAAGGCATCAAAGTAGCTCTCACCTTGTCTCCTGCCTTGCCTACCTTTTAGTGCTACTCACAGGTCCTGCAGTTCCCTGTTACAGCGCTGGAAATTCCAGGCCAATAGAAGTTCTACCTAATACGTCTCTTTCTATGTTTTATGCCCATATGACCTGCAAAGGGCATATCATGGGGTATGGCTAGAAGTGCCAGATGGTAGGCTCTAGGAAATACCAACTGCTGTATTTTCTCACCTTCTAGCCCTCCCTCATGGGTCCACTCTCTATACAGTAGCCCTTTGGCCCAGTATACAGAATCCCCATTCCCTCAAGAATCAGGTGCCTCACTAGCTACCTGCCTCAGGCCTTGCAATGTAGGGTCTAAGAGTTGAGCCTGTCTCAACTCTCTCTTTGTAACCCTTCCCAGCTCCCCTTCCACAGGAAGTCTGGCATCCTCTGACAGTGGTGCCTCACTGTCAGCCTGGGTACTACTACTCACCTCTGCCCTTGCAGTCCTTCTGTCCAAGGTAGTACCCACAAGCACCTGTGGCTCACCTTCAGTTTCACTGCTACAGGGTAGCTCCCTCCCTGAAGTAAACACCTCACTAGTCCTGGCTGCAAGTACGTGGTCTGACTGGGTCACCCCCCAGGCTACCAGACCCATATGCTTGTCTCCTAGCCTGACTGCATGTAACTGCATTAACACATGGTACTGCCTCATCATAATCCTTCCATATCAGGACATCTGCAGGATGGTAGTTTGGCACCCCTGTTGTCTCAAGACAACCTACTATTAGCATTTTGTCTTTCCCACTTACTGGCTCCCACACCTTTTGTTCCCCACCTTGCCTCAGTGGAAATCTGTATGCCATATGGCCTCACTGGTTGCATTCAAAATATTTAACCCTAGGTCCTGGATGTGTACCTGGACTAGTGGCTTCTCCTGCTACTGTCAGATTCTGTTGGTGTAGTCTGAGCTGCCCACCATGGGTTCCTTTAGACCCATGAGCAGCACTGGGTGTCCCCTTCCTGTGCATTGATGCCCTGTTTGCTAGGTATAGGTCTTCCTTCTTCCCCAACTCATCTGAAGTAGCACATTGTCTATCAGATAGCCAGATCCTTATGTCCTCAGGCAAAGTGCTAAGGACTTGTTCTCTCACCAAAAGGTCTTCCAACCTTTCAAAAGTGGTGACCTGACATCCATTCACCTACCTATGAAAATAAGTACTCAGTTCAACAACATATTCACACACACACTTTCATCTCCCTTGCGTCTCAGTTTCAGGTGTTAGCTTAAAAAATTCTAGCAAACAATTCTTAACAGAAGTATAATTTAAGAAATTATCATCAGACAGTTTGGAAAGTACATTTATAGCTTTACCCATGGAGTAAGGGGGTTAGGAACCATACCCAGAGCCTTTGGTCAACATCATAATGTTTACATACCCTCTCAAACATTTGAATGAAACTATCAAAATTATCCCCCTCTGTAAACTGCTGAAAACATTTACTGACCTTTTTTGCTTCTGGGGTCCGGTTATTCCCTTCCTTATTACCTCCATGACTCTGGAGAATAGTCAGCATCTCCTTTTCGTGCTTCATCTGCCTTTCCTTCTCCTCAGCTTCCAGGCGTAGCAGTTTCTCATTCTCCTCAGCCTGTAGACATCTCAGTCTCTCTGCTGCTTCTGTTTCCAAATGCCTGGCCTCCAACTCAAGTCTCATTAGCTCCAGATGGATTTTTAAGTCCTCTGTAGAAAGGTTGAGCTGTCCATTCTCTGAGTGTGGTACGTCTCCATGGCCAGTCTGATCATCCTCCTGGCTGATATTCTCTGATGCAGCTGTAACCAAAGCTGCAATCATGTCTGCTTTAGTCAGGTTTCCATGCACCAGTCCTTTAGCCTGGCACATCTCAGCCAACTGGCTCCTTGTAAGCTTAACGTATTCATCTGCTGACATGCCTGCCTGCTCTCCCTGACTAACTAACACCACAACAAGCCAATTAGTATGTAATGTAGGCTCTGTGGAACCTAGTCGGGCATTCCCGGTCAACAAATGTTAAATTAAAATTAAAATTAAAAAAAATCTGAACTCTGAATGTTCACTGCATGGCTGATTTAGAGTACAAAAACACCCTCAGTGGTCACTGTACACAAGCTACAGGAATTCAATGTCTACACCACAACAAGCCAATTAGTATGTAATGTAGCTAACTCACCAATATCAAACAATATCTAATTTGGATATCTCACTAATGCCAAACAATTAATACATGGTGTGGATAGCCCACAACTGGCAAACAATTAATATGTGATGCCCGTGCACTGGCCCAGTAATCAAGGAGCCTCAGCCCTCACCATTAACACCAGTGATGGGTGTGCACATTGGGAGGATAACAAGTACACACACAGTAAAGTACAATTTCCCTTAAGAGCACACAGAGATCACAGTCAGTCTGGGCCTGGTTTCTCCCTTTATCTCCAGATCCCCAATAAGACTCCCAACTGGCACAGATATAGGGTACAGATCTCAGCCTATTGGTTAAGCCAAAACCTCCAGCACCCTCTATGTCCAACCAGTGCTTTGTGTCCCTGTCCAAGTAGCTGACACACACACACACATTTTAAGATTTGATTTAGATACAAACAGACACTTCTGGGGAAGGCTGGCACAGGCTCTCCAGCTGTGCCCCCTTTCTGCCCAGACTATAAGGTAGTACTGACTGCCACTAATATCAGCTACTATAAGGCCCTTACCAAAGGGTGTCCAATTTTACTGTGCAATAATATTATCCAATAAGCAAGTGTGACAAATAGCAAGACTATTGAAGTGGCATTGTACATTATCACCAAATGCATGCAATGCATTCTGAGAGCTTAAAGTATCTCTACACAAAACAGCCACAGTTGAAAGGTTTAAAATATTTAATAATAAATAATGAAAACACAAGACAATACTTCTTATTTCAACACAATGACATAACAGAGTTCAGAAAAATCAGGAAAAACATTAAAACAATATTGTAGGATAGTCTGACAAATATAGAAAACAGCTAGTCTAATCTGGCTAAATTCCTATCTAACTGTAACAGAAATCACAGTTCTAAATACTACTTTACTTACAAAACAGAGTGCTGATAAGTTGTTAACAGGTTCAGACAAAATCCAAAATGCTCTCATATTTCTCTCTGAGAAAGTCTTAAATTGATAACACAGTACTGCTGCGACATTTCACATTACATCATTCTTGACACTTCTCTGGTTCCCAGGCTAACAGAAACACAAAATTTACATTTCTTAGTAAGATTGCTCCTGGGCAGGAAGCCACAGCAATAAAGGACATTATACATTTAAAACCTTAGTAATTATCTCTTAAATCAAGACAATAGAAATAATTACTTAGTCCAGACAGTCTGTCTATGAGCTTTGAGATCAAACAGTCATAACATACTTTACTTTATCAGCTTTCTTCCAGCAGAGTACACTGTGGTTACATTTCTGAAGCTCAATACAACATATAGTTTAATCATAACATATAGTTCTGTTAACATTTGTAGAACAAGCCCATAGACTACATTAATATTTACAATGACATGGAATTATTTATAAAATTCTTCCTGGCTAGACTGGCAGCCCCTCAAATTTTCACAGTCAGCTAAACAAGAAAGTAATAAGTCTAATAAAGTCTAACACGGCCAGTTATAAGGTCAGGATACTCTCCCAGGCTAAGGGCAATCAGAAGGACTTTTTTAGCTAAACCAAGAATCTTAAAGGTAACACTCAGCAGTTCATACATTCATAAGAGTTTACTAGGTTAACCACAAGGGCCTTTTTAAGCCTAGCCATGCATCCCAAATGTCTGACAAGTTCTGATACTCTTGATAAGTGTAAGGATGGGCCTGGGAGATGAACCATTACAGGTTACCTGTTTGCATTAGAGACATAGGTGCCAAACCAGGGATAAATTTCCAGTTTCTCGGTGTGCAGAACCAGTGGCATATGGTACAACCTTCACTGGCCAGGGTGCCTTAGTAAATGTACCAGATGATAAATTTTGCTCTGACTTCATCTTCCTACTCCCCACCACTACCTCATGTGAAATCCCTCCTAGCATATCTCACAACTATCAAGAGGGAACAGGTCCAGGTGCCACACACTAAGGCCAAAAAGCACTGCTTCAATGGGCCACAACAATATCCCTGATTATCTCCTAAATAGCTTAAAACGTAAGGACTTGAGGCCCTCTTCACTTACAGCTTCTAAACTGGTTAAGTGCTAGGTAAACAGAGGGCCTTAACAGTCATCCCTCTTCATAAGACTGGACCATCAACTAAGCTCAGGAACTACAGACTCATCAGCCTAACAAGTTTAATATGCAAAGCCATGAAATTAATTATCATGGAAATGATCAACAAGGACATTGGCAACTTACAGTCACTGGGCCCATCACAGTTTGACTTTGTTAAGGGACGGTCTTGCCTATTCAACCTGGTAGTCTTCTTCAAGAAGGTCACCAAGGCTGTGGATGAGGAGAAAACTGTGCATACCACAACCTTGACCTGGCCAAAGAATTCAATACAGAACTCCATTCAGGCATTGTTGACAAACTAGACATAAATCCTTACATAACTTGCTAAATTCCTGTCTGGCTCTTAGATAGGACCCAAGAAGTTAAGACCCATTAGACCACATACACCGGGAGACAGGTCATGAGTGGAGCACCCCAGGGCTCCTGTCTGGCATCTACTTCTCAGATGTCAAAGTTATTGTAAAACAACTGTGGCTCACTAAGTTCACAGATGACTTGTAATTTGAGAGCTATCATGGACTCCCATCATGAAACCAATATCCTGCAGCAGAATCTAACACAAACAAATGACTGGTGTCAAAGACACAAGATTAAAACTCATCACAGAGAAATGCAGTATAGTGCTCCTTGGAAATCATCCACCCAATTAAATACTCCATCAATAAGGCATCCCTAAGAATTGACTCAATAGTTAAGGGTCTGGAAACATATGTAGACAGTATTCTGGCCTTCAACCAACATGTAGCCAAGATAGTAATAAAATCATTCTATGTCACCC
>NC_056726.1:50227539-50230039 GCF_019279795.1 Protopterus annectens
CCATGCTTGTATTACTTTGTGTAACTATTCCTGTACTTTATATATGTTTGGAGTAGATCTTTGTAGTTAAATATTCCCAGACAATAAATGTGAATTGATAACATTAAATTAATTAATTAATTAATTAATTAATTACTCACTCAATCAATTATTTTCATCACATTTCTTTCATCCACCTCAAAAAGGAGATCTCACTCCATGAAGTCCAATACCTTTCTCATCTTGAACAAAATAAATAAATGCAGGCATACATACAAACTTACATAAATAAGTAAATACTCTGTGTCCCTGTTGCCATCTTTTGTTCCACCTGTCTTCAAGCTTGTCAAAGATTTTCCTCACTAATCACCAGTTTTGTTTTCTTCCGATTATCTGACATTATCAAAGTTTACTTAACTATACTGTGTCAACTTTGTCAGTAATTTAGCTAGCCTTCATTAGAAGGAATTTCACTAATAACATAAATTTCCCATTTGGTAGCAAGACTAGCATACATTTTTCAAAATTGTGTCTTTTCTTCCCTTCTCAGCCTAAGGTATCATCACCAATACCTCTCTCTGCCCTAGATCTTTACAAAATTCATTGAGATACTTATTGTTACCTAATGCATTCTTCCTCTTCAGTTTCATTATTGTTTTCCTTCACTTTTATTTCATTATGTCTACCCATAATTACGTGTTATCTGTTCTATAGTTTATTTCTTCCATCAGGAGACATTTCCCTAATTTTTCACACAATTTAGGTCAAACAGACAGATCAATAATTTCTAGCCTATGTTTTTCTCCTTTTATATATGGGGGGATCTTCACCTGACTTTTTCCATACAGAAAGAGCCATTTCCTTCTCTAATGGCTATTTAAAAGATTGGGGTCTATATTATAACAATAAATGATCAGATGATCGAACGTTGTTATATCGACCCCTAAATGTCAGAAATCTAAAATAGCAAACAACCAGAACAGTGATTATCCAAAACAGCAAACAACCAGAACAGCAATTTTTTTCCCAGGGAAAAAATTGCTGCCCCCCCCAAAAAAAAACACTAAACACTAAATAATGTGGGGGGCATCACCCCCCCACACCCCTTAATTAAATATACCAACTCCAAGATCGCACTACAGTGAAGGAAATGGCACAACCCGAATGGACAGCCCAGCGATTTCTTTCCCTGTGAAAAAGTTCGCTATTCTGGTCGTTCACTATTTCGCCAGTTCGGCATGTAGTGTTCGCTCTAATAGTGTTCGATCATCTGCTTGTTCACTGTTCTAAAGTAGACCCAAAAGGTTGTGCAATGATATAACCAGTTCTTATCTAAGAATTCTAGACCTTATTGTCTTATGCAGTAATTTTTTTTTTTGAAGAACTTTTGCAACCCCTTCTTCTGAGACAGGATGAAATCAAATCCCTTATCATGAGAACTGCATTTACAAGGCTTTTCTAAATGTTCCTTCTTGTCATTTGCATACACAGAATCAGCTTACTCAAAGCTGAGTTTTAATATTCTGGCGATGTATTCCTGAAGTACAGTATATAAATATAAAACTTTGTCTTACACAACTCATACTTGCCACTCACGTTCATGCAACCATAATCGCCTATGCCTCATTAGTTCCAACCCTATGTATGTCATAATATCCTTTTAATCCTATCCCAAGATCAACTAAATCTGACTGCATCTAATTTTCTCTTCTTCTGTCTCCTTCCAAGCTTTATCAAATTTCATTCTCCACCAAAAAAACTAAATACTGTTTATCCACTAAGTAGCCCCATATTACCCTCAACTCCACATATACATAGCTTCCATAATGCCCTCATTGCTCATAGCCCTACCCTATTATTTCAGTATTTCACTCCAGAATTTGTTAATGTTCATGCATCCTCACTCTGTGTATATTATCTACACTCTCCTTTTTATATATTATCCTCACCCTCTTTTCCACATCTCCAGCAACTATCATCTTCTATTAGTCTTTCTCTTTTAAGCTTGATTAAGGAATTGTACTGCCTATGTAATATCCTCATCTGCATATCCTGTAATTATATATTTCCTCATAGGTTCCCAACATTTTTTCCATTCTTCTCTCCCCAAAGAATCCTCTAAACCTCTCCAGTCTTCAATAACATATCCTTCTTGAAAATCTGTCTAGTTTGTCCATTTTACTCTTTCTGATGCTCTGTATGTCTTTCTCAAGCTTCCTTTCTTCTTCCTCATCTAGTCATCCCATGGGACACTCATGTCATTAGGCCCTCTTAATTTTTGCTTATCTTCAGCTCAATCCATTCTTCCTTTACTAGTCCAAACTTCAGCCATTCTTCCTGCCTAAGGCCAAAGTCATTTTGTACCATCTCAGAATCCTTAACTCTGCAGTCACCTCCCTTTGATACTACAATTCTGTTATACATCCTAAAAATGCTGGGTATTCTCCAACCTTCTCCTTTCAGAACTTTTCCTTACATTGTATTTCTCTTATTTTCAAGTAAAGATTCTCCTTCATTTGAC
>NC_056726.1:50235039-50267539 GCF_019279795.1 Protopterus annectens
AAGAGTTACAAGGCTTACACGGAGGCTGCAGTTAAATGGTGTGACGTCAGCATGTCATGCATATGCATAAGGACATGCTGAATCACACCTAAGGCTTACATGGTCCGTGGAAGACAGTAGGGGGCATGTCCGTAGGCCGAGCCCTGCAAACGGACACGCCCCCAGAAGAGTAAAAGTCCCGAAAGTAAACCCCCATGACAGAGCCCGTGTAAATGTGAATAAATACAACACAACACATGCCCCCACAGACTACGAGCATAAAATGTACAAATGAACATCTTATAATTTTTTTTTAAATTGTAAAGATGTTTGCCCGTGAGTGCACTCGTTTGCACGGGCGTGCCCGTAGCTTAGCTACAGTTAGCAGTCAGTGGAAAAGCATATAAGAACTAAATATGCAAAGTAAGCCCAGAAGCAATAGCGTAGCGGTAGAGACATCGGCTGAAGAGCAGGCAGTCATGGTTTGAGCCCCCCCAACATCAATTTGTATTTTTAGTGGAATAAGCACGAAACAAGTCCCTGACATATATGTACACATATAAAATTATATTTTATGTAAAATGTAATGAAATGGGCCATATATTTTGAAGAACTTTGAGATAACAAAATAATAAAAAATGTCAGATGTGCCTATAGCTGAGCTACAGTTTAACAAGTTGAGTGCATCTGCCCATAGGTGAGCAGTGGTTTAACAGGTATAAAATGAGTGCCCGTAGGTGAGCAGTGGTTTAACAGGTGTAAAATGCGTGCCCGTAGGTGAGCAGTGGTTTAATAGGTGTAAAATGAGTGCCCATAGGTGAGCAGTGGTTTAACACGCTGAAACTGTGTACCCATAGCTGAGCTGAGCATAATATGCATGCTGACAGCCAAATGACACGTAAACCAGCATAACCCGTTTGCGCGGAGCTGCGCGCCGCGCCAACAAGCTAACCGACGGGCAACGTTGAGCAAGCTGTAACAAAACTGCCTTTACACAGACACACCTCCTAGCCTGTGTAGACAGTCATAAAATATAAAAAGCAGTGGCCAGGTTCAAACCCAGGATACCATGCACCATAGTCAAGGTACTGAACCACTAAGCCATGACAGTTGCAGTTAGAAATGTAATAATAGCATATATATAGGAATGAATAGAAAGAGGAGCATGACAAAGCAGGTTTTGTGAAGCTGATACAATTCCAAAATGGCCAATCACAGATAAGTGCGGGAAAAACAGCATATATAAGCCTGATAGGCGGGAATACACAGCATAACCGATTGTAGAACCGACTTGCAGCCAGAATGTCAGGTGTAGGTGAGGGTAGTTGCTTTCGAGCACAGAGGTGGGGCATTGAGGAGTCCAAATATATGGTTTGGCTCCTTGTCCACAATCATGAGGCACAACTCATGCAGGGCCAGGTCCTGTGGGGAGCATATAAGGCTGATGCGTGGGACCGGTTGGCTCATGATCTCACCAGTGCCACAGGGATACCAAGGACTGGTGAGCAGGTCCGTCACCACCATGCGGACCTGAAGAGACGGAAGCAGGACCAACTGAACCGTTGGACCCAGGAGGCCCGGCAAATGCCCAATGCCCCACTACTGAGAAAGTTACATGTAATTATTTATGTAAGAAATTAACCTAGCTGATATTATGGAGATGTGTATTCCAATATTACTTTATTTATATTACAGTTGCAGGTGTCCGTTCTGCGAACCGTAGAGCCTATGGCGATAGGCTGGCACAGTTGCGCCACCAGGCAGGTCAGTACTCCTCTCCCTGTAACTGTAAATAAATATATAAGTATGACAGTTAGCAAAAGAGTGCAGTGTAGTCACTAATTAATAAAATGGGCAAGTAACAGTGTAAGAGGGTTTGCAAGTATTGCTTGATTACACAAGTGTGATACAGTCTGTAATCCAAACAGAAAAATGAAACAAGTCTGAAATAAAGATGTCCCACCTGTAATATAATAGTACATAACCTGCAGCAGGCTGAAAAGTACAGCTGCAGAAGCTGAGTAAAACACATGTGTGAAATATATCCCTGTTGAAATACAGAAACATGACAGAAGTGAGACTGTTGGAAAGGATTGTTAGAACTACAGGTAAAACATGTCAATAAAGCCTAGAATTAAGTACCACCCTGAATTGTAAAGATAAAGCAAGTGAGAGAGTGTGAGAAAGAGTTATGAATCCACCAATAAAGTAGTAATAACTCCTGAATAAAGTATACTGCAGTCAGTACAGAATGAAATGAATGTGACAAGCAGAACCAAACAGTAACATGTGTTGAAAATGTTACTGCAGCTGGAATGTGTATCCCAAAATCTGGATATGTTGCTCTCAGTCTGCAATATGCAGATAGTATGGTTGTCTAAAATACCAAACATCCACAGTTGTCTATAGCTATATAAAGCAAATGTAGCAGGATGATGTAGCTGAACAGAGCCTGATATGAATGTGTATGAATAAAAATGAAAATGTATATTGATGTAGCAGTAACATTCCTATCACCAACTTGAAGTAGTTATCACATAGGAAACTGTAGGCAGAACTGTAGTGTGTATATATCTGCAGCTATTAGAAATATACAGCATATGTATTGGTATTTGAAGTTGTTAATTAAATTTTCTTCACCCTACCCTATAACCACATATAATCCATTCCACGTGAAATTGGTATGTGCAATCACAATTAACACCCCTGGACATTTGTCCTGTTGGTTCATACATATTTGCATGCACGTTGATGCATCTGTCCTGTTCATACATCGAAACCTGATGGCCTGTTGCCATCAATCAACCCTGCATGTTGTTGGACTGTGTATTGCTGTTCAAAATATGCATGTGTTATGCTTGCTGTTCAATGGTTTGAATATCTGGGTGTTTGGTTAATGGGAATACTAATGCATGCTGTTACAACTAATTGTGAATGGTATTGTACGTTACTAACCCAAACTGTCATGACATAATGCAAAACATAGGACAACAGGGAAGGTGGGTTCCAGCGGACCCACCTCTCCCTCCTCAGCTGGCGAGTGCACCTGGCAGTAGTGCCCAGGTCGGACCCTCCTCCGGTGGCCCTGTGCCACCTGCGGGTGGAAGCGCTGCAGGGGATGAGGCTCGTCCCCCCTCTGCAAGTGTGGACAGAGGAGAACATCCATTCACCCTCCGTAGTGTCAGGACTGTGGTGCGTAGGGAGATCTGGGAAGCTGTTCTTGGGCCCCTACACCAGCTTGAGGCACAGGTGGCACAACTAACGGGCATGCCTGCTGCCCGGCCTACACAGCCCCCAGCACAGCCCCATCCTGGGCCGTGAAGGCACAGTGGCAACTGACAATGGGTGGGGATATCAGTTCCACTGTTGCCATCTGTGGGCTCATGGGCTCTAGATATCCAAACATCCGTCCCCGTCAATTGTGTAACCCCCCCCACATGTGTCATACACCTCCCCTGTATGCGTCTTGTTTGTCTTGTCTGTTAACCTACCCAACCTACCTCCCCAGCTATACTGACTTCCTGTACCTGACATACCACTCTCACCTGAAAAAAAAAAAAAAGGGCACTCTGTACCCACAAAAAAATTACGCCTCATACATAGCTGCCCATTTCGCACACATGTCTGCTGGACATGGAAACTGTCAATTACAATTGGCTGTACAACAAGTATTATTGTTGTCCTTACACCTCTCTCAGGGTTGGAAGGTTTCAAATGTCACACCAAATTACAAACATATGCACAGCTGTTGCTGATGAAGAAATGGGCAGCTATGGCCTTACCTACATCCCTCCTGCAAAACCCGAACTTGTTTCCCTACTGTCTTACCCTCTTTGTGACCTCTTTTTCACCACTTTCCTGTCTCCCCATTTTCATTTCTTTCAAAGAAATTAGTGCGGGTGTGCGCAAGAGTAAGCACTTTTAAGCAGTTGTAAGTGGGTGTGCGCAGAGCTGAACACCAGTGCGCATGCGTGAGGTCCGCGCAAACCAGCGCTAACCTGGTTACAACTGCTTAAAAGTGCCTTAGTCACTCTGAATGACAAGGCCTGTAGTCTGCTCAAAAGCAAAATAAAATCCCACTGTCAGTCCCGAACCCAGGACCTTGGAAACAGTAGTCTGCATGACTTACAACTAAGCCATGACTGTTATACAAGAGCATTGTGCTACAATAAATATATCATGTAATAGTAGGAATGAATGTAAAGGGAATATAGGATGTGTAGTACACAAAGCATGTCATGTATATTTACTGTCAAATGTAGTGGATTTCTACAATAGTAGTGTGTGAACAGAAACAGCCATGCTAGTTGGTAGCTAGTAGGTAATAATGTCACTGTAGCACCTTGCAAGCCACACACATACTCACAGCAGGATAATCACTGCCCATACCCCACAACCTCTTACAGGAACACATCTGGACTAAGTAATAAAAATGTGGTGCAAACGCCCAAAAACAGGGACACATTCCAAATAATGCTCCAACAAACTTAGACAGTTGAGAGAGTAACAGGTTCTGCATTTTGTTGGATGTTTGGAAGGGTATGAAGTCTGAAACTGAAATGTTTGTCACTATAGTCTGACTTGAGCCCAGAGTGATTTGCCAGAAAAAGCTGTTTATGAGATATGGACCAAAATATAAGGCAAAAATGTGGACAACCTGCAAATATCTGTACACTTGAGAGGTCTGACACTGCCATATTTGAATAGTTAAGAGCCTAGACATAGCAACAGTGACTGAGTTACAGGGATGCCCCACAGACTCCCTGTGAAATGTACCAACAGTAGGCAGAAAGGTGTTACAACACATGCAATGGTAACTATGAAGTACTGAAAGTATGCACCACTTGCATGTCGGAAATAGTGTAGTAATGCATATGCTCATGCTAACCCACAGTCACAACTGCAGAATACCAGGCATATTAATGGGTGTACCCCACTGATATGTACCATTCCATGAGGCAGATAAAAGATGCACCTGAGAGTCTCTGGGGCCTGCTCAGCAGCATACTCAAATACCCTAATAGATGTCAAGGCCCACACCATGGCCAGACCATACTGCATGCAGTAACACCCTAGCAGATATAGCAAGCATTCCAAGGTGTGAACGTACATGGAAAATAGGAAAGCCACAGCAACACACTACAGTCAAGACACCTAGCAGGCATACAAGTAGTGAATGTAAAGGGCAAATATTGAAGCCATAGCAACAAAGTGCAAGAGCCACTGCTATATACCAGTTATACCACATGTCCCAGAGGAAAGCACACACAGCCACATTAACAGTAGTAGTCATCTTAGGTGTCAGTGTACATAAACACTTAGTACAGGAAACTGGAGAAATGAATGGAGAAATGTTAATCTACAACACAGCCAGAAATATACTCACAGAACAGTGTCCACAGCATACCAGCATGGTCCCTGCCCTTAAACTCTGAAAGGGCTACACCTATCTCACATACCTTTTTATAGCACTGTCCTGGAATCACAGTGAGAACTGCAATCATTACACAACTGGCTGCATGCAATTAGCAAATGCTGGCTAACAATTGGTGCAGAGACCATCACATGGACATATGCAGATACCTACAAAAGCATGCTGTACTCCCAGTCCACACATGCAATACTTTCATTGCACCCTGTGGAGGTAGGGAGAGACACAGAGAGAGAGAGAGAGAGAGAGAGAGAGAAAAAACATACACAAACAAAACCAGTCATCAAAACCCACTCGAAAGCTGACAACTGCCAACTGGAGCAGCAGGACACCAAACCAAACGGCAACGCAAGCAGTTGTGACAAACACAGGTAATGTAAAGTAATACTTTAAAAGTGTACATACTGTGAACCCTCCATATGTGTCATTTGTCTGTATCCATATGTATATGAAGATGTGCATAGGGCAGGGGACATACAGCAACTATCAGTGAAGGCTGTACATACATATGTATGTGAGGCCATCTATGTGCACATATCAATGTAGGTTGAATGTAGGTTGTAGTGCAATGTACAAAGTAGGTTTCACAGTTATGTATGTTTAGCAGTATGTTAGTGTGTGTATACAGTTTTGTAAACAAACATGTTGATATACCCATCTATCATATGGATACATATGTATGTCAATATATGTATGTATATATATATATATATATATATATATATATATATATATATATATATATATATATAATATGCATATATGTATACATACATAGAGAGGGATGTAGGAATACATAGACAGATGTAGATAGATAGAATATGTAGAAACATATATATGTAATACACACATACAGATATAGATATATGTAGATACATATACATAGACAGACAGATCTGACTATCTACAGATATGACTGTATATGACGATCTCACACTTCCCCTGTCCCACCCCCTCTGTCACTCTCACCCCCTCTCTGTCACACCCCCCCTCTCCATATCTATAGCAATATATGTACATTGATATATATATATATATGTATATGTATACAGACATATATATATATATATATATATAGACATATATATATATATATATATATATATATATATATATATATATATACATATATATATATATATATATATGCATATATATATATATATATATATATATATAGACATATATATATATATATATATATATATATATAGAGAGAGAGAGAGAGAGATGTATATATATTCTGAGTGAGGCACATGTGTACAGATGTATTACAACAGGTGCCTGGTGACAAAGGCATGGAGTGAACACCAGTGTCGAAACTGGAGTACCATACCCCATTTCAAATCACCTACACCAGTAACCACCAGATATGTGATTGGCTGCCCACCACTGCATGTGTCAGGGGTGAACAGGGTCATAAATGTGTACAATGGTCCCCCCAGTGATAGTCACAGTGGAACACTATTCCTGGAATACCTGCACATGGTATGTGTCAGCAGACATGGTGTGTCAGCTATGGCCATGTAGGTCAGTGTACCCCTCCGCACCACACAATGGCTGCCACGGTATGTACCTCACATGACAGCTACAGATATGGAGAAGGACACAGTGACATGTACGACACTGTGACAATGCACTCAAACACATTACCAATGCACAGTGACTGACAACACCACAGAGTACACACATACTACCCGCATGGAGGTTACCACTCCTGGATTTACATACTTAAGTCACACCCATGACAGATGTCCAACAACCATAGTAACACCTCACACCATCCACAACCTAAATGACTGCTGTGTGTCATCCGTGATACCGCAGTAGAGAGCACAAGGTGGAGGTACAGGTTCCTACCCACAGATAAGACATACCCTGCAATAAACCACACAGCATTAAGAAGCAAGACTCCCCATGAGTACATGTCACACATACCCCTGCTGAATGTTAGTCAGATAGGTAATATGCCATATGAGTCACCCTGTGTAACTGTTTGACAGGAGCAGGTACCATCACATCACATGTGTCACAATGGTCAGGGTAGCAGAACAGTATGCTGCTGTAGTCCCAGGGGCAATAGCATATTGTATTGTATTGTATTGTAATGTATTGTATTGTGTTGTATTGTATTGGTATGTAGAGGTGCCTCCTTCGTGGAGTGGAACCACTGCTGCTGTACGCCAGTGTACAGGTACATATCCTGTAGTCAGGCTAGTGTTACATAGCACTTCTATATGTGTGTTTATCTCCTCTTGGAGTTCATGTAGCATGCAACCGGGGATACCATCAGGTCCCATTGATGCTGTGTTTTCTGCTTTTCTGAGACGGCTCACACCTGGACATCTGTGATGACAGGAGGTTACAGTCAGCTGGGATAAGTATGTCTTAGTTTGGGGGAGAGGGGGGAAACTTGCACTGAACCTGTCTGCCACAATGTTGCCATTATCTGTGGGTTCAGTGAATTATTTGTTGTTGTGTACTAACTATGAGCATATTGGAGGGTTTCTGACCAGGTTTCTAACATAACTGAAGAAAGCCTTGTGGTCATCTGTAGTGTCCCCATTGATTTCCCTCTCAAAGTTGCCCGTGGATGTTTGTATGAGAGAAAATAGCTCTTTACTAGTGCTGATCAGACATGCCTTCCCTTTATGGAATTATGCTCTGTCTTGCAGTAGCTCCCATCTTTTGTTATACAATCTGTCTATGGCTGGGGTCCACCAGACAGGATGCTTTCCCTTTGTGGAGAGTGTCTTGGTCTTATATGGGATTGCATGATCCATGCATTCTCGGAGATGTCCGTAGAAATCATTTGTGAAAGAGTCAGCATTGTGGGTTGTGTCTTCCACTGGACCAGTGGGCTTAAAGGATACCATGTCAGTGTTACGAAGTGTAAAGTTTGCATTTGAAATGTTATTCACTGTAGTCGTTTGTGCTGGTGGTGGAGGTGGGATATGTATATCCAGGGCAATTAGTTTGTGGTCAGCTCACAGTAGTTGATGATGTACCCCATACAGTACCTCGATACAAACCCCCAGAGTGAGGAGGTGCTTTGGACCTGAATCAGTGTTCTGACTGCTGGGGTTTGGTAGTATGTCATATGGAGTGTGCCAGGTACTGTTGCACAGTTGTTGGCTGAGCACTGATACCTGGCCATTTACATGTGTATCCACCAATAGACAGACAGATGCTATATATGTGAGATATGTTGTATCACAACAGTCGAGTAGCATGTGTAGTATGTGTGCCAAATTCTGCTGACATATTTTGCTGATATCATGTTATTTCCTTTTTCAGGACCATGGCTCACCAGCGCAATCCAGCGTACTCTGCAGCTGAGGATAAGGAAATACACCAGAGCCTGGTGCAGGATTATGGAATACTCTTTTCCTGCACCAGCCAGAATCAGCAGGAGAGGGCTGCACTGTGGCAAGACCTGGTCCGTCAGGTAAATGACATAGGCATGCATAATAGGACATATGAGCAGGTACGACATCACTGCAGTGATTTAATCAGAAATGTCCGTCAGCGTGCGTCGGATATCCACAGGCAACAGGTTGCCACAGGTGGTGGGGTGGCTACACATCCCCCACTCACCAGACTGGAGGGACTACTCATAAGTGTTGTGGCCCCAGCCCGCCAACAACAACAACAGCAGCAGACCTGCATTATGATGGAGGCTGGAGCCACACAGCACCAAGACTACAAGCGTGCAGGTAATGTGCCATATGTATAGTTGACTGTTGTGTACACTGGTAGTTAAGGCATGTGTGAAGTGTGTCCTTGGTTTGTAGCTGTCATCATAGTATTTAATGTGCAAGTGTGATATTCTCAATATCAGCAGCTGACCTGTGAAAGGCAACTGTTGTACTACTGACCTGTATCATACTCAGTAACAATGGCACAGTTGTGCCCACTGACATTAATTTCCTCACTTCTGCAGGTCCCTCCGGTGTAACAGCAATGCAGCCTATCCATGCTGGTGAGTGTGTATTAACAATACCTTTAATAGTCTTGATAGTAATAGTAATATTAGGCTCACTTAGTAGTGCTCTGTGTATGCATGCAGGTGTGTCTGTGTCTGTGTATTGATATATCACATACTGAGTAGTGTGCAAGTGTGCAACTGTGTGCAAGTGTGCATGTGTGCATGTGTGCACCTGTGCATGTGTGCACCTGTGCATGTGTGCATGTGTACATGTGTGCATGTGTGCACCTGTGCATGTGTGCATGTGTGCATGTGTGCATGTGTGCACCTGTGCATTTGTGCATGTGTGCATGTGTGCATGTGTGCATGTGTGCACCTGTGCATGTGTGCATGTGTGCATGTGTGCATCACTGGTAACATTGTGTAGACATTGTAAACTGTGTTTCCTGTTTCCCTCCCACAGGTTCTGGTGCTGCTCTGGTGTCATGCAGCAGGGAACCTGAATCAGGTGCCACGGGTATTGATAATGATGACATCTGTGTAATGGCACAGGAAGGTATGCCAGGGTCCGTCATTGGTCAGCCAATTGACAGTACACAGCTGTCAACCCCATCAATGCGCACAGTCATCCTGACAATACACCCTTTGTCACCAATGTCCCTAGGTGATGGACAGGATACAGTGGTCATTGACCAGGGTAATGTGGTATCTGTGGCACATGCTTCCCTAAACAGCAGCCATGGGCATGGCCCTGAGATGGTACCACACAGACAGATGTCCAGGGGTTCTTGTGGGAGCATCCGTGGGCGTACTGCCCCTGTCAGACATGCCCACAGAGGTCTTACAACCTCAGCTATATTTTGGGCTGTCATGCAGGCACAGTCACGTATGGAACGGTACACCAGACAGGGTCTGAGGGAGCTAACAGCATGTCGCACAGCCATGACTGACAGTATGCGTGACATTGTGGCTGCCATCCGTAATTTCACCGATGTCATAGACAGAAGTTGTGGGGAAATATTAGATCGGTTCCACAACTACATGTCCATGAGCCAGGGCAATGGTGGAAGGTTGAGGCATCGACGTGGGTGTATGCCAGCAACAGCAGCAGCTGACAGTTGTCGTGGATGACAACAGGGCTGCGGCCGCCCCCATAGTGCCAGCAGCAGCCCCAGCAATGCTGGGTCTGTGCTGTCATCAGACCGCCCCAGGAGACCACGTGCATGTGGCTCTGGACAGGCCCAACAGGGATCTGTGTCCAGTCAACGAACACCTGCTTCTGATGACAGTACCCAGTCTGGATTGGTACTGGATACGGTCCGTAGCACCCCTGCAAGGCACAGGTACCATGTCCGTGACCAGAGGTACTGATCTGTATGACCTGGCAGGTACAGTCTGTGGCTGTCCACAAACACCGGTATATGGCAGCCATGAGGTGGAACTGTGTGCATCCATACACACATGCGAATTGACAACACCTAGGGCTACCGCATACACGCACACACTGCATCAACATTGCCCCACCTTGTACTGCTGTCCCTCACCAACACACATATCAATTAGTATCAGTGGCAGACTCAGGCATACCAAGTTCACACCCTGTGCATATGATGAAACTGTGCCACCTCCTGCAATCTGTAACATCAGTGCAGGTACAGGTTAACATGTTGCTGATGCACAGGGTGACTACATAGACGTGTAGTAATAGTATCATGGTGTTAACAGTACTGTGTGCTGATATAATTGTGGGTATATCCCAGCATGCCTGATGCAGTAAGGGTATGATTGTCTTGTACTGTTGTCTACACCCATGGTAAGTACCATAGTGTATCATCTGCACATGTTGGCATACTGGTGGTAAGGATGTCAACAGAAGGCTACATACATAGGTAGCACAGGGGATAAGGTAATGAAAGTATTGATACGCAATGATGGACATGTAAACTGCAAGTGGCATGTTGCCCACACTGGACTCGGCAATGCGGATGTTTGAGGATTTGATATGTGTGCAGTACTACACGACTGGTACAGGACACACAGGAGCACCCTAGCACTGCAAGCTCACATCTCATACCATGCTAGACAGCCCCAACACACAAAACTAACTTTCACAGGAGGGAGAGTCCCCATAAATGTCAGGGATACTGTGGTGGCAGGACAGGTAGCATACATCCTACTAAGTATGGAACCACTGAGTGAAGGCTCAGTGTCTGTTATTTGACGTGTATTACTGCAGGTATGAGCACCTGGGTTTCCATCCAGTTATTGTACATCCTGACGGTACATGGTCTGTACACTTGTGTGCTGAGACTGGACCCTAGCCATCTGACCTGTGTATTTCCATGTACATGTGTATAGTGCCTGCATATTTGCACTGTTACCTACTGGAAGTGGTACAGCTTGTTTGTTGTACAATGGACTATATGCAGCCCTGCTTACTGTAGCTTTGTTTGCATGCATGTTTGCTTCCAGTTACCCTGGAACACTGATCCCACCTGCAATGCAGATTTACAGAGCTTCTGTGGACTCCTAGTGACATCTGCATAGCTTACTATATGTATGTCCATGTCTCACTTGACAGAACATCACTGTTTGTTCTGTTCACATGTACGTTGCCTGTGACACTTTGCATATGACTTACCTGGCATTTGACCACGTGAGCAGTCATATATGTCAGTGCTAACTAATCACAGGCACTACACCCTCACATACTCACCTTCTGTACCTTGTTCCCCATTGGCCCTATGTGCTGTTAATCACCATGGCAATCACAATACTATGGTAGCATGTGCATAGGTCACTTGTCAGTCACCTCTATGATACAGTTCTGGAATATGTGGGTCATGTGGCAATGTCACAGCTGCCACATGTACACAGTCAACCCTCTCCCCTACACATGGACGTACAATACATGTATGAGATGCAACCACATAGCCAAACTGGGGACTAAGCACTCTGAACCCAGTACTGGCATAACCTGTCAAGTGGCATGAAATACTACAGTGACTACAATACCAGTCTGATGTAGACCTACGCTGACAGCAATCCAAACACATGAACACACTGGGCCATTCATGGAGACTCAGAATAGCATGCTGCCTGAGCAGCAAACACCTCTGCAGCTGGCACACAGGCATACATTAAGCCGGAACACAGCACGTGCAACACATAGCACACAAATCCTGTGTGCCAAACAGTTACAGCCTGTACGGCTAGACAACACACCTGCTACAGTTGTGTTAGGTACCTTTATTGTCCGGTACAGTGAGGTCCCGCTCACCAGGCTGGACAAGGTGAAGGTCACAGTGATATGCCCGTGGGGCACTATGGTCCACCACATAACACAAGCATACAGGTCAGTCAGAGGCATGGACACATATGACTCAGTCATTGTCCATGCCACTATGGCTGACCTGTGATGTACCTCCCTGTACAACATGATAGGGAACATAAAAGGGCTCTCTGAGCATGTGGCACAGGCTGGTATGACCCTGACCTTGGTTGGCATCATACCCTCACCAAGAATGCTGAAGTATTACTGAATGCTGATGAATTACTGTAGCTACAACACCCTAGCTGAAAGGTTCTTAGCATGTAGTCACTGCATTGCTATGGAACAACTTGTTACCACTCCCGCAACAGGTGAAAACATGCAGCACCTGTTCATCAACCACATGTAGACCATATGCCCCGGACCAGATGTGTATCCCTCGCTGCTAGGATGATACCATATACAACTCACACTGTATATACACATACCACATGCAGCACCTGCACAGAAGACCACAGTCATAATGTTATCCAGTGCAAATACCATGTATTCACATGTGGCAGGCATCAGACATGGGAACTATTGAAGGTCACAGGTATATATGTGTATTTGGCACACACATACATCATCTGTGTCCATTGCCATTACTGGTTTAATCAATGTCATGCATTATTGTGAACAACAACCCACACACATGGGCATTCTGTGTGACAAAAACACACGTGGCATGTGTGGAATTCAAAGCCATAACTAACTGTGCTATGACAGTAGTGAGAGACGCAGTAGCAGAGCATGCTATTTGCATTACTGGGAGATTTGCCCTCTTCTGCTGTACTTGTAGGGTGCTGACATCATCTCTGTGTAGAGATTGGAATATGCACCAGCTGGTGTGTTGTACTGGTTGCCAAAAGGGTCATTTCTCTCACACATGCAATTGCATACATCCTACTTCCACACATGCAATTGCACACACCCTACTTCCACCCCCCCCACACACACACAGTTGCTATTTGCAGGATTCAAACCCCTACCTAACTATGTTATGACACTCAAGATGGACACATTAGCAGAGCGCACTACTCACATTACTGGGAGGTTTCTCTTCTCCTGCTGTACTTATAGGGTGCTGACATCATCAGTGTTTAGAAAGGGGAATGTGCATCCTGTAGTGTGTTTTCCCAGTTGCCAAAAGGGACATTTCCCTCACACAGAATTGCGCACACACTAACCCCCCCTCACCCAAACACACACACTTGCCATTTGCAGGATTCAAACCCCTACCTAACTATATTATGACACTCAAGACGGACACATTAGCAGAGCGCACTATTCACATTACTAGGAGGTTTCCTTTCTCCTGCTGTACTTACAAGGTGCTGACATCATCAGTGTTTAGAAAGGGGAATGTGCATCCTGTAGTGTGTTCTCCTAGTTGCTAAAAGGGACATTTCTCTCACACAGAATTGCACACACACTAACCCCCCTCACTCAAACACACACACTGAGCATTTGCAGGATTCAAACCCCTACCTAACTATGTTATGACACACAAGACGTACGCATTAGCGGAGCGCGTTATTCGCATTATTGGGAGGTTTTCCTTCTCCTGCTGTACTTATAGGGTGCTGACATCATCAGTGTTTAGAAAGGGGAATGTGCATCCTGTAGTGTGTTCTCCTAGTTGCCAAAAGGGACATTTCTCTCACACAGAATTGCACACACACCAACCCCGCTCACCCACACACACAACACACTGAGCATTTGCAGGATTCAAACCCCTACCTAACTATATTATAACACTTGAAGGAGACGCATTAGCAGAGCGCACTATCTGAATTACTGGGCATCTGCTCTGCACCTGCAGTATTTATAGGGTGCTCTGGCTAAGCTGTCATTCCCTAGGGCAAACAGCCTAGTGTTGACCTCTACACCCATATGTTTAATTGTCAGATGCACAATATTTGTTGCTGATAGACTGTTTGCAGGTCTTTATTGCCATAGCATTCCCTGTTTCTATGAACAACTTGTGTATCTGTGGAAGATGTTTGAATATGAGAGGGATCCACTATATCACTTATGTCTTTGTAGTCATTTAACTGTGTGCACTGGGCAGATTGCTGTAATGTGGTTGGTTCCTGGAATAACACGTACAAATACCAGATATGTGTGGCCAACTGTTAAACTGAGATTTGGCCTAAGTGTGTGAGCATGCCCAGTTCAGGCTTTCCATGGCATGCTGTCTGACATATGTCTCAATTATCAAAGTGTGCGAGCATGCCCAGTGTGAGCTTTCCATATGTTGAACTCTGCAGCCCACCACATTTGTGGATGAGTGTGAACTTCAACAATATCTCACGTTTATGGTTGTGTGTTGTGTGTCATTTTGTGTACTTACTGTCCAACTGCTTTGTGTCTGAACACAACAGGGATTATACTGTGCCTGCAGGGTTTGCATGGGATACTTTGCATACAGTTGTCAACATCCTTTCAAACTGACCTAACACTGTAGTACCGTATAGTGTACTGGTTCAGTACTTTCACTGTGGTGGACAGTATCCTGGGCTTTAGTCCTATCACTGCTTTACATTTTCATAGTGAGCACAACAGACTGGTTAGGGGCCAGTTGTGCACATCTGACCATGTTGCATTATGTTCAGATATGAACTACTTAAACCAGGCTTGTCCAACATTGGTAGTGTATTCCACAACATAGGTGTACATTGGCAAACACTAGCAATGTGCCCTAGGCCATTTCTAATGCTAGTCGGAGAGTGTGTTTGTCCTTCGACACACATTGTAACTGGAGTTTGCCATGACATATGTCATGGTTAGTATGCTGTGCCTCCATCTACCCGTGACATAACAGTGATACCCAGGGTAAACCTACCATCTCCCATCCACTCATCAAGATTCCTCTTGAGGAGAGTCGATGAGTGACTCTCTGGCTAACCTGTACTGGGAGTTTACTCAAGAGTGGGGGTGGCTTCTGTGTTATGGATCATTCAGTACAGCTTGTCCTATGTATGTCAGTGCTGGGGTTCAGGTCTCTCATGTGCATAGCTCACTGCCATTCAGATTGTACAAGGTGCAGCATGTTCATTGATTCCATCTTGGACATGGCTTTATACATCAGGCACAGCTTGCCTCTGGGTGGGCAGTATGGCAGTGTGTGGAGCTGCAGTTTGTTTAATCAGGCAACACATGGCATCTATTCAAGCTCTTTGATACTCCTGGTGAGGTACTTTTGGGGACTTTCCAGTTGATGGAGGTGTCTGCTGAGGTACATCCCACAGGGGCTATTGTAGTCAATTGTAACGCTGATGAAGGATGACGGCAGAGCCACAATGACCTCCCCTGATCTAGATCTGACAACCTTCATGATTAGGTGGGTATATGGTATGTTTCTGTAACCACTACAGCCACATGCTTGTCCAATGCAAGATATCTATCAACTTGTGTCCCCACGTCTCTTATTACATGTTAAGTACTTAATGGGTTAACACCTATGTGGTAATTGGTGGGCACTTACTGTATATCCACAGGGGTTGACTATACACTTTTCTGCAATTAGCTTGCTAACATGGCTATGGCACCAGTTGTCTGTTTCTATGTTGCCCTTTTGTGGGATGCTTGTGTCAGCTGGAGGGTCAGATATGGTGGCCAGTTTGTAGTCCTCTGCAAACTTGTTCAGACACAGTCCTTTCATGTTGGCCTGTACCTATGGGACATATATACCAAATGAGGGAGGTCCCAGGACCAAGCCTTGTGGGATGCCAGTTATATCTGGTTTGTAGTCTGACATGGCTGCAGCATTTCTGACCATGTCAGTTCTGTCCTTGGTTTGGTTTGCAACCCCTCTACTGACATAGGGGTTTATATTTAAGCTGGTGAGCTTATCTATAATGAACACGTGGGGTATTGTATGGAAGCCTTTGCAAGGTCCAGCTACACTGTGTGGACCACATTCCCCTCATCAATGACCTTAATGACTGTTTCAAATGAGTCAAACATGTTTAAGGGGCAGGATCTGCACTTAAGAAAGCCACAGTGGGTAGGGTCCAGTGTCAGTAGGTCCCCAATATCTTTATGTCTGCGGTACATGCTGATCCTTTCCATAGCTTTGCAGACCAAGCTTGTCAGGATTCTGGGGTGGTAGTTTGCAGTATCCATTCAGGCAACACCTTTGTTGAGAAGGACCACTGTTGTTGTACACTGCTCTTTGGGTACATATCCTGTGGTAAGGCTGACATTGAGCAGTAGTGTTATTTGGCATTCCATTCTTCTTGGAGTCCATGTTGGACTCAGCCCAGGACACCATCTCATACCATTGATGCTGTGTGTTTTGCTTTGTAGATGCTGGCTGTTACTTCAGCATCTGCAATGTCAGGGGGCCAGCACTCTGCTGGGATATATATTTTGCATTTTGGGGGGGGGGGGTTGCACTGCACCTGTCAGGTTGGATGTTGGCAATATGTGTGTGTGTTTGGTATGTTGTTTGTAATATTTGAGTGATTCAGAGCATATCTGTGAATTCCCAACAAGGTTCCTACCATCAGTTAAGAAAGCCTTGTGATTATCCTTAGTGTCCTGTACAATTTGTATCTTCATAGGTTCATAGGTTCATACTAGGCTATCCACCCTAGGGCATTTATAAGCCTAGCCAGAGTGTGTGTGGCTTTCGCCACCCCTTGCTATGTGAATATTATGGCCATTTATGATTTACTTTACTGTGCCTCTGTCTGGACGTGACACAGTGAAGACCCCCAGTGTACATCTACGATCATCCATCCACTTGGCAAGATTCCTGTTGAAGAGAGTCAGTGAGGGGCTCTGCCTAACATGGAGTGGGATTCTGTTCCAGGGTGTAGGGAGCTTCTGGGTTATGTATCTGTCCCTCCAGCACATCCTATTTCATTATGTGTTGAGGTTGACATCTCTCACTCTCACAGCTGCAATGGATTTGGGTTTTCTGGGGTGGAGCATGTCCATTACTCCTGTGTTGGACATGGCCTTGTACAACAGGCATACAACGCCTCTGTGTAGGCAGTATGTGACTGCATTCAGCTTGGGTGTCTACAGCCAGGCAGCATATGACATATATTTGAGACCCTTTATCCTCTTGGTGAGGTACCTTTGAGGTCTTTCTAACTGCTGCAGGTGTCGGGTAAGGTACATCCCAAATGAGGCATTGTACTAGATTATGGGTCTGATAAGAGAACAGTATAGGGGCACAATGACCTCTCTTGACGTAGATGTGAATCCTTTCATGATATGGTGTCCAATATAGACAGTCTTCCTAGCCACATTGGCAATGTGAGTGTCACATAACAGGTTACTGTCCACTTGTGTCCCTAGGTCCCTGATTACTCCTTCCATACATAATGGATTACCACCTATGTGGTAATTTGTGAGTACCTTGTTTGGTATTTGGTGAGACATTCATACTGTCCAGTGTCTTCAGGACGGCTGGGTGGGGTTCCTGTGTGTGAGAGTGTGGTCTGTAGCATGCTACAGACTGTACAGCAGTTTTGCCTATGGTTAGTTGCACATGGGTGGTCTCCGATGCTTCATGCATTGTCAGTTACCTGGACGTGTGGGTGTCTGTGCTGAATATGGATACTCCCCCTCCTTTTATGTTTTGGTCCAGGTTTTGGGGCCATAATGCATGATATGAGGTATAACCTGGTAGTGCTGGTGTGCTGTCAGGAGCCTTGCTGCAGGTTTCTGTCACTGCATAGACATCAATGTTCTCCATACTGGGGAGGGCCTCGGGAGCATGCATATTGAGGTTTACATGTCTGGCATTGGTCAGCATTACCCTTATGTTTCTTTCCACTTATGTTTTCTAGGGTGGTGGGTTAGTCTTTTCAGCCTTGCCTATGAAAGGCTCTATGGAGGTGGCAAGAGCCTTATCCAGTATCCAGACGCCCAGGGGTAACAGGTGCAAGTCATCCCTGGAACAGCAGCATGGCTTGTCAAGCATGACATCCCAAGCAGACAGACATTGGATCCCCTTGGAATGACACCAGTAATTGTGCCACTTGTTAAAGCTGATCATTCTGTGTTTGTACTGTGGCATCATTCTTGGTGAGGGTAGGATGCTGCATACGGTCAGTGTCATACTGGCCTGGACTACATAATCGGAGAGCTCATCTATGTCTCTTTTCATGTAGTCCGGGGAGGTACATCTCAGGTCATTCACGCCAGCATGGACAATGACTGCATCATATTTCTACTTGTTTTGGGGTGACCTGTGTACTTCTGTTATGTGGCGTATTGTAGCAGCCTACAGGCAGCTTACTGTACCCTTTCCCTTGTTCAGTATGGTGAGCGGGACAGCAGTGTGTCTGACTATGGAGTCACCTATTACAACTGTATCAGGCATGTTGTTTCTCCTTCTGGCCTGTGACTGTTTGGCACACCAGCTTTGTGTACTATGTGTTGCATGTGCTATGTTTGGAGGTAGTGGTTGCTTGGGTGTCTGCTTTGGAGGCCTCTGTTGATGTGGTGTGTTTGTAATTAGGGCCTCCGGGAATGTTTTTCTGTGTTTATGTCTTTGGTTTGCAGTTGTGATAGGTCTGTGTGAGACTGGGTTTGTGGTGTGTGTGGTTAACTTCTCCTCCTGACTAGTTTTGACAGTACTGAGTTGAGAGAGCTCAGCCTCCGGTTTGGATAAATGGTTGCATCTCTCACATATATTTGTATTTCTTGGGGGGAGGTGAGGGTTGTCTGTGTACTTGGGGCAGGTGTAACATTGCCTCAAGATTCACAGATTCAACTTGTTGTAGCTGGCCTTAGTGGATTGTATGTGTGGACATATTTTATTGCCATACTACTGATCAGTGATTACTTCCCTTTTTATGTTTGCTCTATCATGTAGTAGCTTCCTCATTCTCTTGCATGGTTTGGTAATGGCTGGAGTCCACCATGCCAGATGCCTGCGTGTATGGCATTGTGTCTTGGTTTTATTTGGGATTGCATAATCCAGGCATTCCTGGCAGTGTTCTTGGAATGCCTGTATAACAGGTTCTGAGGTGTGGCCCATATTTTGCACCTGCACAGAGCCTTTAATGGATTCCACATCAGTTTGGAGGAGTGCAACTTTTGCTTTACACATGTTTTTCACTGTGGTTTTCTGGCCAGGGACTGTGGTCAGGATGTGTATATCTGGTGTGATTACTCTATGGTCTGGTCTTACCAGTGAGGGATACACTTCTCATCTTGCCATCCAGTACCCATGTTGCTGATTATCACATCCAGTATGCTTACCCCTCTTGTGGGAGTGGTATGTTGTTCCTGGGCATTTTGGTTTATGGATTCTAGGAACTTTTGTCCTACAGTGTTGGAGCTAGTATAATGCTCCCAGTCTATGTTTGGGTATTTTCAGTCACCCAATATAATGTGGTTTGGATGCAATAAAAAGAAGTAGATCAACACCACGAAAGATGTACCAAAGCTTTATTTCACATAAAATCCACAGGAATAAGCGCTTTTGCGTGCTTCCAATGCACGCTTCTTCAGATATGTTTAAAACATTGTCACAGCACATACTTTATATACCAAAAGGCTTAATTGCTTAATGAATTAATTACTGCAATTATTTAAGAAACTTATCTACTTTATTTAAAGCTATCCTACACAATATCACTATATAGCACTCAATCAACGAAAAATCATTGTATTTGTTCTACTAACACTGTATGAGATAGCGTTTACCAAAATATTTTCTCAGTACAACTATAAATTCATGTAAAAGGCTTTAAATATATTAAAAGTCATAATAATAATATATAAATATATCTAGTTATTCACATTTCATTGGCCATGCACAGGATACTAACCGGGGTGTTCACTAATGTGTAATAGTAAAATAAATATGGGATTTCTATGAACGACCATATAAAACATTATATTAAAATGTTAAAAAATATATATATATATATATGTGTTATATATATTATATATAAAATCTAATGAGATGGATGTTGAATGACTGGTTAAAACAGTTGCTATATAAATAGTTAAAAACAAAAATATATAAATATGTGTCTATATTAGTATATCAATAAATCAATAAATAAATAAATAAATGACTATATTAATGCCAATAGATACATTATGTAATATAACCTCCTTATCATTTAATAATATATATGTGTATAAAGTGACTTAGAAAATGGTGTATAATGAATGAATATATATCTGACCAGTCTGTAAGGTAGTCATTTATAATATCATGGCTCTTTATCACCATAGATAGACCTGTAAAATAATCGATATAAAAATCCAAAAATCTAAAAAATCTGAGAAGAATATATGTATGTATATATGTATATATATCATATATGAGCAACTATATACATAAATATGCATCAAAATAATATATGATTTAATGTATAATATAACTGAATTAATTCAATGATGTAGATACAACAACATTTCTAACATTCAGCTACAATAAATCTTGTCCATGTATTTAAATAAACAAAATCTAAATAGGTCAATGATATTTTCGTTTCTTTAGATGTGATCTGATGCTAATATAGCTATTGAGGCCTGGATACTGTTGTGCTCTGACCCTAAAAATCCAATCTAATTCTAAATTCTCCAACTCATTAAAGTTATCTCCTCTTCGTGAATTTATAATTCTTTTTTGTAACACTCTGAATACAAATTTGTGATTTGAATATTCGGAGACATGTTTAGATAAAGCATTTTTTGGGTCATTTTTCTTTATGGCATATAAATGCTCTTGTATCCTATCTCTGAGCCTTCTAGTTGTCATGCCCACATAGAAAGCAGGGCACAGTTCACAAGTAGCTAAATAGATCACATTGGTGTCATCACAACTAGCTGAACAACTAATATCAAACTCAAGTAATAACTCAGGATGTAAGAACTTATTGTTTGTAGAAATCCATTTACATGAGGTACATCTTCCACAAGGAACAGTACCTGTATTACCTCTGTTGTTACTTAGTTCATTGATTTTTTCATTACATAAAATTCTTTTCAGATTCTTTGTGTTTTTATATGTATAGGAGGGTCTATTTCCTATTAAATTTTTTATTTCATCATTGGTAATTATGATTGACCAATTCTTACTAATAATATCAGTTATATATTTGTATATATATATAATGTGGTTTGGAGGGCTTGATATATTCATGTATTCCAACATAGGCCAAGTGCAGTTCCTGGTGTTAGGACGGTAGTCTGTAGCAGGCTATAAACTGGGAGGCAGTTTTAGCCACTGTTACTTGACCATGGCTAGCCCATGCTGCTTCTTGTTGTGGTACCAACATGGGGGTGTGGTTATCCTTGACAATTATTGATAGTCACCCTCCTTTTGTAGCTTGTTCCATGTTTTGAGGCTGTACAGCACAGTATGAGGTGTAACCTGGTAGTGTTAGGGTGATGTTGTGAGCCTTGACCCAGTTTTCTGTTACATGACCGATATCAACATTCTCCATACTGGGGGAGTTTAGACTGCATGCATCTTGCTGTTTAGACTTCTGGCATCGGGTAGCATTACATCTAGGTTCTTATCCCTTGTGATACCTATGGAGGTGGGTTTGTGTTTTGAGCCTTACCTATTCAAGGCACGCTGTGGGTAACAACAGCCTTTGCCAGTATCCATAAGGCCTGGACTGATAGGTGCATGCCACCCCTAGCAGGTGGAGCATCATGTCATGCTCAGCATGTCATCCCAGGCTGGCACACATTGGATCCCCTTTGACTAACTGCAATACTTCAGCCAATTATTGCAATTGATCATCTCATCGTCATATTGTGGCATCATGCTTGGTGAGGGTAGGATGTTAGTCAGGGTCATCAAGTTTGCATATACTACATGGTGTTCCATTGCTTAACACATGGCATTCATGCCTCAGGTGGTGCTGCAGGGCTGCCTCTGTTGGATGCACATACTACACTCCCTGTACATGTTTGAGAGCAGGTTATGTCATTTTAGGCATCCCTGTTATTATATGAGTGAGTCAGAGAGGGGTATCATTCCCAGGGTTCCTACTGAGCCAGTGTATGTGCTATGCGTTGCCTCTTTGCCAAGGCCAGGGCATACTGGGCATGCCTCCTTCTGCCTACTGGGGCAGGCTCAGGTTGTTCCTCCTCTGAGTCATGCTCTGCCTGTGATGGCCTTGGCAATGGTGGGGGGCTGTTTGGCCCGGCCCTATGCTGGTCCTGCTGCAGCTGTTTTCGCAAGATCATATTATGTAGCATAGCACATACCATGACAATTTGGGTACATGTAGTTGGTGAGTACTGTAAGGCTCCACCAGATGTGTCCAGACACCGGAACCATGACTTGAGCAGCCCAAACACATGCTCTATTACATTACTTGTTTGTGCGTGTGCCTCATTATGGCGTTCCTGTTCAGGTGTGTGTGCATTTCTGATGGGTGTCATCAGCCACAGCTCCAGTGCATAACCTGCATCCCCCACTAGGTGTCCATGTGGGATGTCCCCATTGGCAAATGTCTGGTACAGCTGCGTCAAATGCCAGATATGGGAATCATGGTAGCTCCCAGGGCAGCCAGCACACACATTCATTATTATGCCCTGGGCATCACACATGACCTGGCAGTTGATGGAGGGGAAGCCCTTGCGGTTAATGTAGGCCCTACCCCGCTCACCGGCTGGTGCTTTGATGCATATGTGCGTGCAGTCTATTGCACCCACTACCTCAGGGTATTCCGCTATTTTCTGGAAGAGACGCATATTGCTGGCCAATACCTCACGGGCATTGGGGAAATATACATGATCACCGACATGTGCTGACATGGCATCCAGGAACTGGTGCAGTACCCTGGAGGCTGATGCCTGTGATATCCCCATCATATCACCAGTTGGTCTCTGGAAGGTACCTGTTGCTAGTATTCTTAGGCCAACACATACCTTGGTTTCCACTGGGATGGGTTCCCCTCTGTTGGTTCTGTGTGTGAGGCGTGGCCTGCACAGCTCAACAATTTGCTGCAGGAGGTCTCTGTCCACTCTATAGCGCTCCACTATCTTCAGCTCATGTAACCCATGGTAGGTGACCCTGGGCCTGTACACTCTTCTCCGTCTCCTCACTGTGGGTTGTCTGGCACCATTTGCATTGTCACCACCCTCAGCAAGTAGCCTATGTCTCCTTATGACAGCTATGGCAGCCCCTAGCATTTCTGCTCTGAGTTCAGCTTTTTCAGTTTTCACTTCTAATAGCTTACTCCTGTCTTGCAGTGTCTCTTGAGAGAAACATCCTGCACTGCTGTTTGCAGAGTTTTAAGTGCTTGGCTGGGCTACTATTCTGCCTGTGTAATTGCCTGCTTCTAATTGTTTTCACTTGCTAGCTCCAGCAGTATTCCCTGCTAGCTTCCTACTAATTCTGTTGCTTCCTGTTTCCTTTCTGTTTCCTCAGGGGGGAGCAACGCGCATACCAGCAGAAACACGCTCACAGTGGCTTACACACACGCACACATGCTTACACAGTTTAGAATCGTCTTATTCGGGTTAAAACGCGTGCACACCAGCACAAACAGTCTTACAAGTCTGCCAACAGGCTCCCACATGCTCAGTCTGCCTTAAACGCGCGCACATTGCCCAACTCGTGTCTCATGGCGTGCACATGTGCGCATGCACGCCCAGCAAGAAACTTTGGTGTAAGCAACAGTGTACACCTTCCATTTCTTGACTTTTCCATGCTTATCTTGTGGCACTCCTCTTTCTATGATATGTGTCTGACATCTGTCATGTAACACTAACCTCCAATGAACTGCATTTCTTTCTGCCATTCCCCCCCTGTGATGTCACCTATCTCCTACTCTATTCCTCCCCCTTATGTATCTCTTACACTACTCAGAATGTGCCCATTTGCTATGTGACAATGGAATTCAGTATCCTAACACTCATTTACATCAGATTGCCTACTAATGCTTAGTTACATGTCTTAGACTCAGCTTCCCCCCTTAGCAACCACTAAACAGTGGCCATGTTGTTTTTGGTCTGCTGGTCCCTGCATTGTAAATCCATGTATTGCATAAAACCCACATTTGTGGGTTTATAACCTTCATTTTTATGTTTTATATAGTGCAGCCCGTTTGCACGGGGTTGCGCTGCATTTAAACATCGGCGATCGCCGAAAAAAAAAAATTATTTCTCAAATTTGCATCGGGGTACCTTGCCAATGGCCAGATATTTGGCCATTGGCATGCTGCCTGACACATATGCACCCTTTATTTGGAGCTGACATGGCTCCATTGTGTTATTTGCAGAAACTTACTCAGTTGTCATCTGAGTACATTTCTGCAGCTAAAACGGCTCTTACACTGGCTGCTTTGGGCTTCCTGGATCGCTAATCTACCTCATTTGCATGCCTTTCGGCTGCAAGTGAGGTGATTAGCATATCCATGCCCACTCCGTGTAAGAGATGTTTTAGCTGGTCTCTTACACGGAATTTCGGGCTGTTTCTGGATCGCGAGGGCTGCATGGAGTCTTACACTACTCTTAGACTCCGTGCAAGCCTTCGTGAATCCTGCCCTATATCTTTTTCCCCACTGTAGTGTGATTTCCGAGTTAGTATATATAAGTAGCGGGGGCATGCGGAGCACAGCCCCCCACATGGGGGTGCAGGGGGGCTTGCCCCCTTTCAAAAATGTGTTCTACTTTGCCTGACAGACTTCCATTAATTCTATATACTAACTCCTAGATCTACAGTACAGTGGGAATAAAGAAATATATCTTCTTCCCTACTGTAATGCGATATCAAAGTAAATATATATAATTACCGGAGGTCTGTCCGGGAAAGTAGAATACATTTTTGTTTATACACACACACGCACACACACACACACATATATATATATATATATATATATATATATATATATATATATATATATATAGACATATAGCTTTAGACATAAACACACACTCAGATATCTATGTGTGCGTATATATATATATATATATATACACACACACACACACACACACACACACACACACACACACACACACACATACACATTTATCTTTATTTTCTCAAAGGATTGTTATCTTGCAGAAAAAAGTTGTTAATAAAATGAGGATAGAATAATGTGTCTGTTATGCTTTGTCCAAAGTTAGCCATCTCTTGTGTACTGAAAATTTCTGAAAAATGTCAGTACAGAGATAAAATGGGAATTCACAATAATATGTGTAGAATATTATTGGTCCATTAGGATGATGGAGATAGCTTCCTTTTTTAACTTCATATTGTAAATTATTCACATCCTTAAATTATTTACATTCCTTGAGACTCTTTCTACTTATCTTGGACAAATATTTGTAAACATCTTAATGCTATATATCTGGCAATAATTATATACTAATGTACTGTTTATTTAAATTACACACATTACTGATTGTTACTTTTAGAATAGAATCACCCAAATTTCACATTTGTTAGGTGGTCTGCCAAAATTAAATCTGTGGTTATGTCTCCCTAATTGCCAGGGTCAAGGCAGGCCCCTCCTCACATGGATTTTTTTTTTATTTTGCTTTTTACTAAATTGTAGAATTATATGGCTGAAATAGTTCTTCATCTTCTTATTTATGCATTTTTTTTAATCTACATCTACTGTTCATGCAGTAAAAATTCAATTGATTTACACCTATATATTGCGGGTGAGATCTATAGTTACATTCAAATGAATCAAACTCAGATGTCATTTCAGATGTCATAAGACTCGTTATTTTTTTTTTAAATAAGATCAAGAGGGGATTATTGAAGTACTTCTCTACAGAGTATGTAACACAACTCCTGTGCTGGAAATGAGCAGTCTTAGCTTTAAGAGAATTTAATCAAAAGTATATATTAAAATTTTCCATCTGAAATACAGAAAAGAAAGTACTGCAGCACAAATAAATTACTGAGGCTTATATTTACTGTTGTTGGCCTTTTATAATCCAGAGAGTATTGCTCCAGAAATTACTCATAGTCCATCTTGAATGAGCAGTAAGAAAGTATTTTGTGCATCCTATCAATCCTATTATCCTGGGGATACTAAAATATTTTCTACTAAATTAAGGGTTTAGAATGGTTCAGTATGAGTATATGATTATTAAACCTCCATACCATCAGAATTGTGGACACTAGTGTATGACAACCAGAATATAGAATGAAACCTGAACTGCACTTTCAAAGTGCAGTCTTACTACATAATAAAACAGATTGTGTAGCCTGTGTCCCCTATCTTTTCAGCCCTGTCAGGAATGATAGTTATCCTGATGATGCAACCTGTGCCACCCACACCTGAAATGCAGATGCACTCCTGCTCACAAAAGAGAAAACCTGCCTTATACCAAAGGCAATACTACTAAAAGTAAAATTAGTTGGTCAGATGCAATTAACTGAATCTAGGTACTGTGAGATCACTTGGCTGCCTGTCTACATAATTTGCATGTGCAGTACTGTGCATGGCTAGGATGGCCATTGAAGACATGTTTTAAAAACCAAAAATCATTAATGCACAAACTACTACTTTATAAACTTGTCAGCACACAAGCTGGCCTTACGGGAAACTGTTACCTGCACAAATGGCAGTGCGCACTCTGTACCTAATACTAGAACTTTCCAAACTGAACTTGGCAACTGAAAGATTTAACTGTCACTCTGCCAAAACTACTCTACCATAGGGTTACCTATTAACCAATAATTTAGACTTTTTGTTATAAAATGATTAAAACACAAGCTGGCCACATATTTATACAAAAAAATTATTACACCTGACAGGGAAGTGGCATACCAGGTGTAGCAGTCAGATTTTGCCCTCTTCTTTTTATATTGCTTATGTCATCTAGAATTAACTTTGATAGTGTGGGTATAGGCCTTCATCTTTGTTATTGGTATAGGTGCAGCATATAGTACAAAGGGAATGGCTCATACAGCTCAGTCTATTCTAATGGCACACAAGCAAATCTCAGAAATATGTGTTTCAAATGATGAAATGAAGGCAGCAGGACAGTACAACTCGTATGTATTTTTCCACTCCAAAGAATGTACCTTCCATCACTTCCATAAGCAAAAATCTAAAGGTGGCTGTGTCTGAGACACTGCGGTAAGAATTTACTATGCAGCACAAAGGCATGTAACTAAGTCAAAGTGTTGTTAGAAGAAAAAACAAAACTGAATTGCTTAACAGGAAGCTGGCAGCCCTCTGCTGAGAATGGAAAAGATAATACCGGGCTAAATCTGTACTGCCAGAGTAGAAGTTAAAGACTTTCATGCTGTTATATGACTGGCAGAAGCAGTTGAAGGAAACAGATTAGAAGCAATATGGGCTAAAAATGCCTCTGCAGAAACTACATGTGAAGAATGGCTGTGATTCGCCAGCATTTGTAATGATGTCGTGTTAGCCAATACTTATGCCAAAACATTGTGTAGTGCAACTCAATATACAAATAAAAGAATGTGCAACAGGGCAAATTAAAAAATTAATTATAAATTAGTAGTGCGAACCAGCCATACAGCATACCAAACAAGGTAGAAACAAACAGAGTGTAGTACACTATACCGTGCTGTGTGATGTAAAAGAAGATGACACAGAACATTAAGTGCCCTTAAAATTAAAAAAGACAAGAAGATAGGGGCATGCAGAGCGAAAACAAAAAATGCTCACTGTCATGGATTTTTGCGTCTGAAGGTATTGTATATCACAGCCATATACTTTAAGTACAAGTGTTTCTGTCAAAATAAGCAATGTTACAAATTGTAATAAGATGTTATTCTGCTGTTTGTTTATTTAGTTAATGTTAGGGAGCAGGAGTGATTAATTTGCTTTATTAATATATTATGTTTTGCAATAAAATTAAAAATGATAAGTGTTTCAGGCACTGAGATTAGGCAATATGTGATATGGCTCTAACTTATAGTGCAGGTGTAATATGTTACAGTCACCAGCAATTTTCAGCTCTTTCCAGTAATACCTAGGGCAGTGTTTGCCATATTCCTACAACATGTGTAGACATATAGCTAATAACTATGTGTCACAATGCCGTCACTACATGATTTGGACAGTGATGATGGTAGGGCTTGTCCTGCATGTCTGGGTCCTGCCACACATATAAACACACTGTAAATGCTGATGCTGTGCACTGTGTGACCGTTTGCACAGTAAGATAAATTGTTTACACCATCTGTTCTTCTTACTGATATATATTGCATTACGGCATACCTGCTTCCTAGTTCAGTCAGCCCAAAGAAAGATACACAACCCTAGTGATGGTGAGACTGGTATCCCTATGTAGGCTGAAAGGAATTATGACCTAGCCCTGTTCAAGTGGGAAGAACTGCAGTGGCAGCAGGGATACATATGCACACAAATGACTGACAATGTCAGTAAAGACTGTGGGAATGTTAATAGCTCAGCATTATGCTGTCCATACCAGAAATAAATAGAGGTCTCTAATTTTAGACTGAAAGGCAAATGCTAGCCAGTTTACTCAGGTCTCATTCTTCACAACAGGACAGAAATTTCTTTCAATCCTTGGCTAGGCAATCCCAAGTAAACACTATGGCATGTACGCTATTTGTTACAACTACATGATCTAGACCAATATGCTGAAGCATTCAGTGCCCAAATGGAGAGATGATAAAATCAGTAAGAAAAGGAGAGAATCGAGGTTTGAATGGAGAGAAGAGGGGTCCGAATGAAAAGATGAGTCCAAATAAAGAGCTGATAAGGGGTCTGAATTGACAGGTGATAAAATCAGCAAGCAAAGGACAGTAGTGTTGCTAGAATTGAATTCATGCTCAAGTCTTGGGAGTACCTTCACGAGGTGGACTCTGTTTTTACAAAATCTGACCAAGACTACACTGATACATAGACTGCATTTTATACAGTGTATATTATGGACAAACGTAGATTAAAAAATAAAAAAGACAGCTGAGTGCACAAGTCCCAGTATAAAAAAGTGCCCAATTCTGGTAGGTACACTGGAGCCAAGACTGAATAAAATGACAGTATAGAATCCTCAAAACACAGAAACATTCCTACAACGGGGTTAGGCCAGGCTCATGAGAAGGATGCCCCCCTCCCCCATTGTAGAAGGAAGTAGTAGTCCCCAAAAACTGGCAGGCCAAAAAAGTCATAAAGATAATAGAGTGGACTGTTGAAGATAAGAAGAAATTATGCATTGTTACTATTATGCAAGAAGCCCAGAATTTCCAGACAGAAGGTATACAAAAAGATTAAGAGAGAAATCAGAGAAAAGAAAAATACTTGAACAAGAAAAACAGTCAAAAGCTTCAAATTTATGTTTGTTAATACAACAGATTTATGAAAAACAAATAGACATATGGACCAACCCGCGGTGGTGGTGGTGCTGCGGTAGCGTTGTCGCCTCACAGTAAGACGCTGTCCGGTTCGATTCTCAGCGAGAGCGTCTTCTGCATGGATACATGTGTGAATGGACGTACCTTCATTGAAGGTTGTGCATCAGGCCTGGTAAGCCGGTACGTAAAAATCAACTGCCAATCATTAGCGGACCAGAGTTCTGCTGTGGCGACCCCTAATGGGGAAAAGCCGAAAGACGCAAATATAGACATATGGACCGGGAAACCTTGGGCCATCTGGAAAAAAGAAGTAATCATTTTTGAAAGGTATAAAACATATGGACATGGAAAAGAAAACAATATTTGATATGATGCAGTATTTATGCAAAGGAGAAAGCCAAACAAATCAATGCAAAAAAAGCAGCACCAAAGATATTTGAAGAGAACTATAGGCAAAGGCATCCAGATATGGAAAATGTTACAATACAAAAAAATAAGAAAACAAAGGGAGAAAGTAGAAAAGAGGATACATAATGATGAAGTTAAAAAAAAATAGAAACTGAAGTTATGGATTACCTGCAAAGTGAAGGATTTAGTGTAGAATATCTAACTCTGATAACATCACACCATGATAGAACAATGAGCCCCCAAATTAAGGAGAAATCAGTGGAGCAGGAACCATCTGATCAGTAGACCTAAGAGATACTTTGGAGCCTTCAGTAGGAATCCAGTACAAACGTTCAGTTGGAGTTGCACAACAAGGGAAGGAACAAGAAACTGTGGCAAGTCTGACAAGAGTCAATGTTATGGAGTGATAGACCAGTGAGATTGCATATGAAAGAGCAATGGATGACACAGGCTGAAGCTAAAGAGTATAAGGCAAAGAAATATGTTCTGGAACTTTCTGTAGAATGCACATAGGAAACGGAGAACAAAGAATGTGCCCTTAGTTTAGAAGAAAATGATTCAAGGTAAGAGTTGCTTGATTCAATAAAAATGGATAGACATATTAAAATCAATGAAAGAAGCAGATTACAGAAAGCCAATAGGACTCAAAATATTAGAAGTTTGATAAGACAAATAAACACAGTAATTAAGTGTGGTCATAGAAATTCATGCAGTTTAACATAAGTAAATAGGATCTATTACTGTGCATCTAAATTGATAATAGATATAAACCCTGGGATTCAGTAAAGTTCCATGCAAGAATAAACTATTCTTGCATGGAATGAATCATATCAATGCAGCACAGCAGTGCACCTTGCATATTCATGAAGGCACGCTGTTGTAACACCTACACGGACATGATCCTTGAACGAGTGCAGGGGGCATGCTACAGTCGTGCCCGCACATGAAACACATCCACTTCACTCAGAAAGTGCCATTACAGCATTTTAAAAGCAAAAACACAGTTGTCTGTGGACATACTGCACAATTGTGCAGTATATCCACAGAATGCATGCCACAGACATGCATCTGGAGTATGTCACCCCGGGCCTCTGCTGAAAATAGGCTTCCCATCCTAGTTGGACTTACCCGGTCAACAAATGTTAAATGAAGAAATAAAATAACAGCAACACAACACTGACATGCCTGAGTTCCCATACACGTCACAAAATACATGCTAACACAAAACCCATTATCCCATGCACTTCTAAAGTGCTAAAATTGTCCCTAGTGTTGTGCCCTTGTTTCCCCATTATGGCAGGCATACACCCAAAGTTAGAAAAAGTTAAATGTCATTTAAATTCTCAAAATCTTTTTTTTTTTTTAATTAAACAGATAAAGTTTAACCATAGCTGAGCGGGTGTGCCTGTCATGCAGCTATGCATAGCAGAGTATAAAGATAAAAAGAAGTTAAATAGAAATATACACTGTCTAAATAGTGAAACTGGAATAGCATAGTGGTTAGAGTGTTTGACTAACATACAGTTCAAATCCCACAGCAATCCAAATGTAAAACACAGCTAAAACATATTTTTCATAAATAGGTATTGAATATTATTATGTGTATGTTAACCAAGGTAGTGTAGCAGCTCCAAATGTGAGGTGTCTGTAATATTTAAAGTTTAAGCAAAATTTAGCATAGCTAAGTGGATTTGCTCACTGGTAAGCTGGGCTTAGCATCTGCAATGGTTATCTTTGCTAAGTGGGTTTGCCCGGTGCTTAACTTAGCTCAGCAGTTTCAAAACTGTCCAATCAAATTAAAGGGTGGGAAATTAACCCTATTTAAACCTTGCAGGTGAGAATACAGCTCATAACCAGTTGTAGCTCCCCACTGTAGGCACTATGGCAGGGGTAGGTGAAAGTATGCACTTTCAAGCACAGTGCTGGGGCATTCAGGAGTTCAGGCTCATGGTTGGACTCCTCATTAAAGACCATGAAGGGCAACTGCTGCAGGACCAGTACCAGGGCTCCCAATACAAAGTGGAGGCCTGGGACCAACTTGCCCAAGATCTCACCACTTCCACTGACATCCCTCGGACTGGTGAGCAGGTCCAGCACCACTTTGCTGACTTGAAAAGGAGGAAGAAGGACCTGTTGCACCAGTGGGTCCAAGATACCCGGGCAGGGAATGCT